>NW_010232537.1:5044-9262 GCF_000690775.1 Eurypyga helias | reverse complement strand
TCACTATAATATTAATTTATATTTGACTATTAAATAGTTCTTATGTGCACTTTACAACCTTGTCTTTTCCTCCGACTCCTCTCGACTGGAGGAGGGGTGAGGGGGTGAGTGAGCGGCTGCATGGTGCATTATTGCCAGCTGAGGTTCAACCATGACACCGGTGCTCTTTGAAACCCTTCATCTGCTGCCATTGCAAGACTCCTACTTTCAGCGACTGAACCCATAACCCGTCTTCTTTGCCGGGAGGAGAGGGGTACAAGCGGATCTCACACAACATGGCCAACACAGAGTTTTCCAGACTCTGGTGGGAGCAACCCAAAGAAGGAGGCTCTCCAAAGATACACCACTCAGCATCTCGGTGACTGCTGTAATGAGTCCAGCATCCTCTGGACTAACTCCACCAGAAAAACCTGATTACGTACCAGCACAATCGAGTTGCAATGTCATTCATGCTTTTTTTTTAATGTGCCTGCTGACAACATTTTTGTCTCCACAGGTAAAATGATTTGCAGAAGTTCCTATTAACAGCAGTGGACAGCATGTCTGAATAATAAAATTAAAAATGAAATCTGCCATGAGGGAGCGCAGAGAAAGCGGCAACCTTTCCTTAAATATGTATATTGCCTTAAAAGACCCTATTTTGTGAGACGCTTACAGACATTCCTTCTCATTCTGCTGTTTACCTTCTTCTCATGATAATTTTTGAGGATCTCACTGAACACCACAAGCCCTAGGAAAGATTCTCATGGATTTCCTTCCATTCTTTTAGGTTGTAAAATTGTACATTTGCCCCTTGATTCCTACATCTTAACTAGTTACTAATTGTGAAGCTGGTCTCTCTGTTATCATTTCGCAGCATAGTTTGTTTAAAACAGGACATGGCCTAATGCACGTTACAAAGGCAGATGAAAACCTCTGCTCTTGAAAACACCAGATGTAGGAAATAAAGCTCCATGGGCAGCCCGCTGTCCATGCAGGCATCCCCATTCACTCCCAAAATCCCACAAAAGCCTCTCCAAGAAATGACCAGGGTTTTTGGGTTCCTTCCAGGAGGTGCCGCATAGCTGGCAGCTGTACAAGATGAGACGCTCACAAAGGTGGGTGCCACTGGCTTTTCCTCCCCCGGTGTTGTCTCCGACAGGGTCCCTTCTGCAACAGCAGCACTTTCAGGAGGATCTAATCGCCTGTTTGCAAGCCAAGGGACTAGCACTTGCCCTGCCAAGGCGGGAGCAGAGCGCTGGCGCATAGGCAGGACCTCACCGTGCCATGTACCCCCAGCACCTCCCCTCACTACCACAGAGTTAGGAAGGCAGCTGCAGGGTCAGCGGATCTTCCCAGAAATCACGACACAAGTACCCTACAAACGCGAGCAGCGGGAGCTCTCGCAGCCCTGCAGCACGTTAGCACTGCTGTGAAGCGGGAGGGAGCATCACTCTGACCCTGGAAGCTCCTCACCCCAAAAAAGCCCAGTGAGTCAGATGGCAGCAGGATGTCCCTGGGTGTCCCAGACCTTCAGGATTACCAAATCTGCATAAAGGCCAGGGAGTTCACTTAACACTGTGTGCAAACACACTCCACCGCAGTGCTGGCTCCATGCCGTTTCCCACGAATTCCCACAGCATTTCCACCCACCCACGTTAGTCATAAACCCATTAGAAATGGCACCACCCAATGACTATCCAATCCTAAACCCCACACTGGGAAGAAGCAGTGTGAAACATCACAGACTTGATGGTCTCACTTGATGTACAAGGTCTCAGTTGATGTACAAGAGACTCACGTGCAAGACCTCCCTAATTTTCAGAAGGTTGCATCTATACTGGAGGCTTCGTGCCCAGCTGGGTGGCATTTGGGATGAGATCATCCGTGTGCTCCCTATGAGACAACTCTGTCCTTGCATTAGAAGGAAATAAACCCAAACTCCACCAATCTATACTGGAGGCTTCGTGCCCAGTTGGGTGGCATTTGGGATCAGATCATCCGTGTGCTCCCTGTGAGACAATCTGTCCTTGCATTAGCAGGAAATAAACCCAAACTCCACCGCGTTTCAACCTACCGCTCATGTACATGGAAGGTTTTTAATGGAGCACAGATGCCACTTGCTCCATGCTGACCCTCCCTCTCCTGAGTTTCGGGATAGCCTGATTTCATGGAGCTAACTTAAAACAGACAGTATCAGGAAAAAGCTACCATGGTACAAGTTTCTGTGAACAAAACTGAAAGAAAGACTGATGGATTAAAAAGCGCCGTTCTCCCAGGATTAACAATTTGATGACTCAGATCTGGATGCCATATTCCGGAGAAGCAGAGCATTCAAAGACACCCTATTCCGTTTCTTCATATTTTAAATATGGATATGCAACATTTACATCTACTCCCATTCCTCCCTTCATTCTCACATCTTAAAAAAAAACCAAAAAACTTTTTGTCTAGAAGACTGTCTTTGGTCTTGCCCTCAGACACTGCTGGGAACGGCTCTGTGGTGTAAGAATACACGACCAATTGTCAAAAAGAAACCTCTATAAATAATTCATTCTTTTTTTTCCAATAACATCCGTGTTTATGCTTCAGGTTCTGGGGTACCAACTGCTATGCTGTCTTTCGGAATTTCCACCAAGAAAAGAGATACATCTCAGGAGGTTCTCTCAGCAACAATAGTTTTAATATTAAATATGAAAAAATGCAAATGAACTCATTCTCATTTACAATTTTCCAAGTTGCCACTGTCTGCATATTCATTACCTCGCCAGGTCACCAGACACACATTACCTTTGACCTTGCTAAGCATCAGAAAGCTCCTAGCATTCTGCTTTGCTGATCAAGCCATCAATTATTTCCATATATATATATGTTTTTCCTCCCTTGCTCCATTCAGACAAATCACACACAAAGCCATAATTGCTCATGCACGATGCTGGAATCCTTCTGTGTGATCTTTCTCTGAAGATTTTACAGAAGTAATTTTGCCCATTGTTTTATATAAAAGCACTAGGAGAGTTTTCTGGAGAATTCCTAGTGGAAGAACTAAGGAGCTGGGAACTTTACCCATGGGTTGAACACAAGGACAGTGGTAGCAGTGTCTGGAATCCCTAAATATGTATCGCCACAGGGCAGGCTGAATCTTTAGGCTCAGGTAGGCAGCGTGTACCTGTGCCATATGACAGCAAACCTGGGAACAACCTGGAAGCCAGGGATACGGAGTTCCTCTGATACAGTGCACCAGGATGGAGAAAGCAACTTCAGTGAACAAACCAAAAGGTTATAGGCAAACGGGAACGACTGGTATTTGGAAGTTTTAAAGTTGTTAAGGTCATTTATTAATTCCCATACTTCAAAAAGAAAAATAAAAAATAAAAGGCTTAGAAATATAAAAGTAGCCAAGTCCAGTTCTAGCCCTCTTTCAACCTGCCCTCTCCCACCACAAACTGCCTAAATCAAACACAAATCCGTCTACAGAGAAGGAAGTCGTTCAGAAAGTAATAAACCAGTCTGGGAATTCACTGGATTATTGTAACACTTGAACAGGAATCAGCTTTTTCCACTCAAATCTTCAACAATGAGCCAAAAAAAAAAGTAACTGTGATGTAAATAATACAAATGTAAACTCTAAATACTGATTTCCTTTACCAGTTCAACCTGCTTAAAAACAGATCTCAGTGGTTATTTAAAAATAAAGACATTTTGCCCATTCAACTTCTCACCTATGGAGATTCCCCTAAGCCCCTTTTTCATGCAGTTTCATCGTTAAAATTTCATAGGCAGATATGAAAATCTAGAAGGTTTCACTCTGGGAGTTTTACTTGCACTCCTGATCCACCCTCACAACACAATCCCGTTACCTCACCACGCTCTGCCCAGCAGCATGAATGAAGAACTGGGAGTGCACAAACCTTCCTAAGGAACAAGCTGCTGTCACGGCCCCGGGATGGAGCCAAAACTCACTGTCAGCATCTCCAAACTCGAGCAGCGTTCCTGGTGCCATCCCCCTTCCAGCCCATTCCTACTCCCTGCGGGGCTTTGTCCACCCTGAATCAAAAAAAACTCATCCATGGACTCAGTCTGTAAGTCTCCTGCAAATTACTGCAGGGGTTAGCCACCCTACCTGTTAAAAAGTTCTCATAATTACTTTCCTAAACCTCCATGAGTTTTAAGCTCGTTAATTCTAGTTCTGTGTTGGATGGAGAACATTTCATTCCTCTTATTCTGCACTTTTATTTT
>NW_010232537.1:0-5016 GCF_000690775.1 Eurypyga helias | reverse complement strand
TATAGTATTTACATATAAATGTTTAATCAGGCTCATATTTACACAGTCACAGAGTAAATATGGCAATCTTCTGGAGCTCCCAAATTGCCTGTCTAAAGCATAAACCATTATTTTTTTTCCCCACCCTCGGCTGCAAATAACATCTACAAGCAGAGCAAAGCCGACCCAATTCTGAACCCTCTCCTGCCGCCGTAAACCCCAACAACTAATTTATGCCTCCCTGATACACTCCAGATTTGCAATGATGCACCTGAGGTCATAATTCAGCCTCATATTTCTCACTAATTGGCTCTGTTCCATTTCAAATATAATCCCTGAAGAACGTTTCCCTTCAGCGTGATTCCATTAGTTGTCTAGAATTTATTACCGAGTCGGAACGACACACACAAACTGGAACTCGGACTGAAAGGAAAATCCAGAGTATCACGATGTGGCCGACTGTTCTGCCAACCAAGTTACCACGAAACGCCTTTGATGTTCAAAGAGGCTTCACAAGTACTTGGAGACCAACGCATCTGGAAACCAGTTTACACCATAAAGAGTATTTTATGCAGCACCACCGTAAAACTGGAGGAGATAAAACGCCAGCCCAACGTGTCAGCACAGCAATGTCCACTGTGCCACACGACCCTGTCCTCCCCGCTACCATCGCCTGATAAGGTGTGCAATGGAAACTGCTGGTTATATGGTGCCTGATGGCGGTTTTATTTCCTGAGCATTCTCCTCCAGCAGTAAAAGCGCTGCCTTTTAAATTATTACTGGATTGCATCCTGTCTGCCAACAGCAGGCATTTCTTTATTGATTTTAACTTTTAGTTTTCAAAATTTGCATGCCAGAAAACGGTCGGCGCTGCGAGCAGGTGCAGGGCACTGTCACCACGCGTAATTCTCACTTTCCACTTGCCTTAGCGCCCTTCTGCACCTCAACTGGAAAAAGCCACCTTTAGGGGCGTATCTCCGAACAGCCCTTCCCTTTCCGATGCCACCGTTGCCACCCAGAGCAAGGAAGCCACGTCCTGGGGACCCTCCTGGGCTGGCGGCAGGAAGGTTCATGGCTGGGTCCCCCAAGCGCAGGCACAAGCATCAGCCAGAGCCAGGGCTCCATCCGGACCAGCATCTTTCACCTCTGAGCACCAGCTCTGGGGGAAACAAGCAGAGTGTCTTGTGGTCCCCAGACAATAACAACAGTGCGGTTGCACAAGCACTTTAAGTCACCATGGGCTAGCACAGGTCTCTAACTAAAGTCACTTATGTTCCTCCTCTGTCACACTCAGCATCCCTTTCCCACTCACAGGCATGCAGCAAACCACCGTACCCCGCTCAGCATCCCCTTCCCATGCCCAAACCACACCGGGAGAAGCACCAGTCCAACGCCCTCGCCGCTGCATTTGAGGCTGATTCTGCACGGTCAGCCCAGTCCCCCCCGTGAACTGCTCACGTCAGTTAAACCTGCTGAAGGCATCCTCCTGCACCCAGCAAAGGGCCATCCCCATGCGAACAGCTCTCAAAAATGTGGAAGGAAGATATAGAATGATAAATCTCTCCTAGGAAGACAGGCTGGGAGAATTGGGGTGTCCAGCCTGGAGAAGGGAAGGCTCCGGGGAGACCTTAGAGCCCCTTCCAGTGCCTTGTGGGGTCTACAAGAAAGCTGGGGGGGACTTTTTACAAAGGCAGGGAGCGACAGGACAAGGGGTAACGGGGTTAAACAGAAAGAGGGAGATGGAGTTGGGACATCAGGAAGGAATTCTTCCCGCAGAGGGTGGGGAGCACTGGGACAGGTTCCCAGAGAAGCTGCGGATGCCCCCTCCCTGGGAGTGTCCAAGGCCAGGCTGGATGAGGCTTGGAGCACCCTGGGCTATGGAAGGGGTCCCTGCCCATGGCAGGGGGGGGCACTGGGGGGGCTTTAAGGGCCCTTCCAGCCCAAACCATTCTGTGATTATAATGAAATGCCATCCTTGGAAGGGCTCACATGCTGACCGCACTACAGAAGCACAGGAAACCAGGCTCTTTGGTGCTGCCTGCTCCTCACCATGGAAGAAACACCATGACAACATCCACATCCTGGGATCGTGTCCTGGGAAAATCTCTGCTCTCCAAATGCTGTCTCTGCTTGTATGGCTCCTGGAAACCCGTGCCTGCAGACCAGGCTCAGCTGATGACTTCTCTACGATGACAGACCTCCCTTGGCTCCGTCCCTAGCATCACGACTAGATTAAACCTTCTTTTATTAGCTGAGGGAGATGGAAAAGAAGAGCAAGAAATGAACCCAAACACTTTACAGAGTGGTCTTTTACTCTTGCTCTTCCCTCAGAGGTCTTCTCCAATCTCCTCCAGGAGCTGGACACTACAGTGACAACAGTAAACAAATCCCACTGAAGGTGCTTAGCTCTGTTTCTGCTGGTGCAGCTTCCATGATGCTAATTAATCTCTCAGAGAAAAGCTAGTAGCACTCACAAAATCTGCCAAACAATAAAGATCAAAGTCAGTAAAACCCATAGCTTGTGCTGAGTGCCAACACACCTAAGAGAAAACACCACAGGATAATAATAGCAATAAGCAAAGGATACGAGGTTTATCGATCAGATCAGATATTGCATGCCTTTCATTACTGCAGCATCCTCAGAATCTCGTCTCCAAACCCTCTAGGGTAGGAACCGTTATCTCTATTTTACAGACAGGGAACTAGGACAAAGAAAAAAACATCCCAGATACCTTCCTTAGGACAGGCTCTGCCGCTCTCCCTGGCTGCTTCGCTCGCCATACCCACGCAGGGAGCATGACTTTCAGATGGGTAAAATTTTCAGTTAAATTCCTCTCTAAGCCCTACTCAATTCGACCTCAAAATGAGCACCTGCTGTATTTCACTGTTGAGCAATCACTGTTGAGCCCATCAGCCACGTCTTGTCCAACAGACCTGGGCTAGGAGAGATGAGTCTTCCTTTACTTTTTGCTTTCCTATCGTGCCATTTTCATTTTCCTATTAGGATTTTTAGAATTTGATGGTAAACATAAAAAAAACCCCAAAATCTTAAAGCACAACTTGAGGCCGAACTGTGGCATAACACAGGAACGAGCCATCTTCTTAGAGGACTCACAGTCTGGGATCCTGACGAAACAAGGGATGGCAGAGGAAAACAAAAACTCTTAAAACAGCTCAGATGAATAAAAGTGGATCAAATTAAAAAAAAAAAAAAGCCTTTTTCTTTGAATTTATCTTCAATTTTTCTTTAGTTTGAACCAACAGGTATGACCCAGAGCAGTAGTTCCACTGAAAGATTTGCCCTGTGGAGCAAAGCAGAGTAATGCACTACTTTGGTGAAACAGAATGTCCTACTCTCACAAGCCAAAACTCGTCTGACGCTCCAGAAAATGGGAATGTACCCAGCTACCAGTGTCCATGAATGTATCTGCCTATGCACCCACGCACTGTTTACAAAGTGAAATCATAGAATCATGGAATTGTTTGGGTTGGAAGGGACCTTAAAGATCATCTAGTTCCAACCCCCCTGCCATGGGAGTTGAGGCAGTGATTTATTGCATAAACAAGAGCATTTCATTAAATATTTTTCCCTGTTGTTAACTGATAGGAGCATCTAAAATAAATACAACATTACTGGAAAGAATGGATGTTTATGATACCTCAGTAACTGCTATGCTAGTCACAGAAATGCTGCTGAAGTCGATGTGAACATGCTTTCCTCCCACAAGAAAAATAATCAAAGCAGTACATAGTATCTGCTTTGTCCATTCGTCTCCAAATTGTCACTTACTAGAGTCTGAAAAAAGTGAGTAGAAAACCAAGCAAGAATAGATTAAAGAAAAATATCCTGTAAATACTTGTTATACTCCTGCTTATTATAACCATTTTCAAGTTGTGTCTCTCATCTCTTTTAAAATATGTGAACTGCTGCATATAAATACACTAGAAATACATAAAACCAGAGTATTTTCCCCACCAGTAATACACTGTAAAATAACAGCAATCCAAGCAATGCATCCACCAGCCTTTGGAAGTCAGCGGGAATCATCCCACTGGCTCAGGTCCTGAAGAAGGGCAGCTGGTTGAAGTCCTCATCCACATCCTGGGAAAGGTTTCCCAAGACCCAGACTCAGCCGTCCCTTCCTCTAGCATGAATCGCATGATTACCTCCCTGCTGAAGAAAATAACAGCATCTGCTTTAGAGTTTTGAAGTGGAGACCAGGATGAACGATGCAGAGCCCGCTGGATAAACCGAAGGGTTTCTGTGACTGCGAAAGACTTGAAATAAAGTCTTCCAGGGCAAAATGTGGGACACATCACAGCTGTTACGCAGAACCATGTCAAGAGCGCTTCTGAATACTTGTTCTTCCAGTATCCCCATGTGAATTGAGATTCTGAGGTTTTAAAAAAAAAAGGAAAAGCAAGTAAAGCTGAAAATTACTCTTATTACCTTAAAATACATGAAACAGAGCTCCTTCTGGGCTCGTAACGCTCCCAAGAACTGAGAAGAGAAAGTCGTGGCACTGGGGATGCGATGGCCAGCTTGCCCTGGCCGTTGTTTTGTCGGTCTGCAGCTGCTGGAGGGGATTCACCTCCAGAGCTGTGTGGATGCCCCATCCCTGGAAGTGTCCAAGGCCAGGCTGGATGAGGCTTGGAGCAACCTGGTCTAGTGGAAGGTGTCCCTGCCCATGGCAGGCGGGTTGGAACTAGATGATCTTTAAGGTCCCTTCCAACCCAAACCATTCTGTGATTCTATGGTTTGGGGAGTCATCATGTCTCTGTATGCAGCACTGGCAGCGTCTGCGTGTTTCGCGTGTCATCTCGTGGGGACTTACACTAATTACAACTTTTCCCTTTTCTCCTCTGGGACACAGCCTGTAGAGGACAAATTATTCAGTGGGTTGGATGTGAAGAATTATTCAGTTGGGTGGATGTGTGGAAATTATTCCAATTTTCCCCCTCTTCTCTCTGGTCAATGGCACAAGTTTATGAGTTTTTGGGGTACTGGCAATTCTTGTTTAGCAATGTCCAAAGCCA
>NW_010232536.1:1159-1374 GCF_000690775.1 Eurypyga helias | reverse complement strand
GTCTTTATCCATCAAGCAGTCCATCAATCAAATCCGTGACTGTCTAGTTAAGTAGCAAGGATGTTGTGTGGGACAGTATCGAAGGCTTTGCACAAGTCCAGGTAGATGATATCTGTTGCCCGTCCTCTGTCCAGCAAGGTCATGACCCAGTCATAGAAGGCCACCATATTCATCAGGCACGATCTGCCCTTGGTGAAGCCATGCTGGCTGTCAAC
>NW_010232536.1:0-805 GCF_000690775.1 Eurypyga helias | reverse complement strand
TCCGTGCATCTGGGGGTATGGCTTGTGCCCTTGCCAGTGAAGACCGAGGCAAAAAAAGCATTGAGTACCTTGGCCTTCTCCATATCTCCATATCCATACCCCTCACTCCTGTGCATGTTTCTAGCTCCTCTTGTTTATTTTCCATGCTCCATGTGTTCACATAGAGGCAGAGACAAAGATATGAAAAACTCTTATTGTGCTCTTAAAATGCATTATATTTAATAAAGTGATTTTTCTTGTCTTGACGACCACCCTGAATAACATTCAGATATAGACTGAATGGATTGTTTCTCTATTGGGTTTATATGGCAAGGTTTTGGTAGTGGGAGGGCTACAGGCATGGCTTCTGTGAGAAGATGAAAACTTACCCCATATCAACAGAGCCAGTTCCAGCTCGCTCCAAGACAGACCCACCACCGGCTAAAGTTGAGACAACTAACAATGGTGGTCACATCTCTGTGATAACATATTTCAGAAAGGGTAAAACCTGCTGCACAACAACAGCTGAGAGAGATGAGTTAGAAAATGTCAAATAGCCCTGCAGACACCAAGGTCAGTGAAGGAGAGGAAGAAGGTGCTTCAGGTGCTGGAGCAGAGATTTCCCTGCAGCCTGTGGTGAAGACAGTGATGAAACAGGCTGTCCCCCTGCAGCCCATGGACATCTATGGTGGAGCAGATGTCCACTCTGCAGGCCTGCAGTCTTTGGAGGACTCCATGTTGGAGCAGGTGGATGCCCAAAAGAGGCTGTGACCCCATGGACAGAAGTCGCTGGAGCAGGCCTTTTTCTGAAATACTACACCATGCA
>NW_010232535.1:82475-178725 GCF_000690775.1 Eurypyga helias | reverse complement strand
GTTAAACCACGACACCTTTACACAGAGAATCCAGTCCTAGAGACAATAATTTTCCTTTTCTTCGTCATCTTTCACTGACCTATGGAATGGACAGAGATCTTCAAGGTCTGAGGAGTATGCCCTGAGAGTGACTGAAGTATTGTAAAATTAATTGGATGTGTGTAGTGTGTCCCTAGAAATTAATTTATCATCTTTTTCTGATGACTACAGATCAGCCTTAAGCCTTGTTATGTGTAATAATAGTCAAGTTTCTAAGCTTTATGTGAACCTGGTAAATTGAATTGATGGGGTTTGCACTGCACATGTTTTGGGTAGCCAAATGTGATGAAAATAGAATTAAAAAAGTTCTGTTCTTAGTTGCTAGCTTCAACCCAGGATATTTGTGTGTACTTCGCCAAAAAAAAATATTTACCTAAAAGCATTTATGGATTACTCAACACAGTTATTGTCCTGTATCTAGTGGTATCATTGCTGTTATGATCCTGTTGCTGCTTTTGTTGTCAGCCTCCCATCTATGGGTTTTAAATGTGGATGAAAGATTTACTTTGGACTAGAGATTGGTGGTTAAAATTGGATGGTCACTGTGTAAAGGCCTGAGCAGGTTTTTGGAATTCCCTGCACACTGTGACCTTGATTTTTTTTACTTCAGGTAGTCAGTCTGTGCTAGTTCTGAGTACATATGTTGTGGTCTTGTCACTTGTTGACAACAGAAAGTTGGCTACCAATTCAAATCATCTGGTGTCTGGAAAAGATAAAACGACCGTCTCTTTTTGTTTTGTTGAGCCAACTGTAGATATAGAAAGTCTTATATTTCTTTTTAACTTCTGTTTTGACTATTTTTACCTCAGAATCAAAACAAAATTGTCACATTTCACATAGGATTGAGTGAAAGCAATATATCCTTCACTAGTACTTAAGCAAATTAATTACTAGTTTGTCTGTGAAAGTGCTGAGTCTTGACTGTTTTTAGGGTTCTCTAAATAAAGTTCAGATATCTACCAAGGATATTCCACGGGTAATGACTTTAAATATTTATCAACCTGAGCTGAATTAAATCCAATAATGTAGTAATTTGGAGAGGAAAGGTTCAAGTACCCCTTAAAAAGTCATGCGTGTTCATTCTTGTTAAACATGTTTTTAAGGTAAACTTTAAAAATGGAGTGTTTAGACATCATAAAAATTAGTCTAGAGCATCAATAAGCCATTTCTCACAATTTATTGTTTTGATGTTGTTATCTTTGTTTCTTTTTTAAAGTGAAATTTTATTTTATCAGTGACTTTCAGTTGAGCATGGAGGTTTTTATCCTTTTGGCTTTTGACGTACTTTTTGAGGCTAACTGAACAGTAAACCCTGTGATACTCGGCACAGAAGGGAGGTCAGGTTAGCAAAACCTTGTAGTTCAGAGCTCCAGCCTGAAGAGGGGGAAAGAAACATAGCTCTGTTACTTGTAAAATGAGGTACCTGCACAGGAGGTACAACTGCAGTTTTCCAGTCGTGCTTTTCTGTCAGAGAACCAGTTAACAACACAGATATTTAATCCATCATCTGTGGTTATGCAAGTCTGGCTCCAGAGAGACAGACAAGGACTTGTAGTTGCTCTTTTAGGCTTTCTGCTGCAAGCATGATATTAGTTGCAATTGATTTTGAAGACTTTAGTGGCAGCCTGTGAAATGTAAAGATTCCTTTATAGGAGAGAGAAGAACATGTCTTCGTAAGAACATGGCACTGACTTCACTAAATTAGCTCTCCTGGCTACAGCATAGCAGAAAATAGCACAACAGCCTTCCTTATTATCACCTGGTAATCAGACCCCATCTCCCAACAGGCTGAGATGTACAAAGGAAAGAGGAGTGTTTCATCTAGGGTAGAGACATATTGAATTCTTTACGTTTCCAAGCTTCTTGTGTCTGAGTAGGTATATGATATGATCTCTGAGTCAATTTATTTACCTTCTAGCACAGATCCCAAAACATCTGGTATTTTGAACATAGAGATCCCATGATGCCCATGGACTGTATGGTAGGATATAAATATTAACCAGACTAGTAACCTGTATTTTCCCCTCCTGTTCTCAATAATGCAGTTGGATTAAAAAAGACAGCCTTAAATGACACGTCCCTACTAACTTAACTGCTGTTCTACTTTGTATTCATAACTATTCTGCAATTGCACCTGCTCTGATTCAGTATTGTGTCAAGAAAGTAATACTAACCAATTGCTGCTTCTCTCTGCATATTAAGTAGAGATAAAAGAGCGATGTTATGGTAATGAGATAAGGAATTCCCTGTTCTGGGAACTAGGAATGTATTTATAAGGTGGCAGACAGAAATAACTGTTTCTAAGAATACAGTACTTATCCTTTATAATTTTTTTGAAAGTCACTGAAGTATTTCATTTATGCTACGGGATTTGGTAGATGTTAAACTCTGCATTCAAATAAAACATGTCAGTTTTAGGTCAGTGACAACACAAACACATGCCAAACGGGTGAGAATCTGCATTATTTTGAAGTCAATAATAAAAATCTCATCTGTTTCAGGAGTGTAGTGGCCCCCCTTTCAGGTAATTTGTAAATAAGAAAATTCAAGGCCTGGTGGAATCTGGAGTCTGTCATCAGGCCTATTCATTTTATGTACACACATAAAGACCCTTTGCAAGGGTCTTTCCTCAGCTTTATCATGGCTTCAGCTGTAAGCTACATTACTTGGATTCAGTTGCACACAGATATCAAACCTGAGGAGATGCTAGACTTTCTGTTTCATTTCAGGCACAGAGATGTCTTCAATTGCACTCAGGTTATCTACTGTGATTCCTAAGCCTGGCAGTTTTACATGCTTTATATGTTACCATGTTACATCTGGCATGGAGAGCAAGTGAACAGGAACACAGCCAGAAAGGCACAGTGGCCCTTCCTTGGTATCTTCTGCCTTTTGACCTTGCCTCTCAAAATACAATAGATTGTCAGGAAGGAAAATATATCTGTTTTCTCTGATGAGCCCTTTGTGGATTTTAAATAGAATGTCTGAGGAAGGTCCTTTAGTCAGAATGCTTGTTTGAATGTATCTTGTGTGATGGACTAATTATTGGCATATGTAGGATACTCAATTAAAGGACAAATAAGTCCATAATTTACAGCCAGTTATGGTTATTTCATGTTGCCTTTAATGAGATAACACAGACAAGATGAAAACAGCATAGAAGAATCTGAAACATCTTTCCTATTTGTTTGAACCAGACTACAAATCCAGACTTCTGAGACAGTGTTTAAAAGAAGCTTTTTCTCACCCTTTGAACATTCTGACATCCAAAGAGCAGATAAGTCATGGACAGCAGAATCTCAGTTTCTAGGTTCCTCTCCCCCTCCTTCCCCACCCTGAAACCACAAAGGATTTATCAGACTGTTTCAACCGTTGGCTTTCTCTCTTATACTATCAGACTGAGCCTGTTTTAATAAGTACATAAAAATGTGAAAAATTTTTTTCACATAAACATTTTCTGTTTTCTAATGCAGAAATAGTTTTTAACAATGATTCTAATTTTAGGCAAATAATCTCTAAAACATAAATGAGTTTCAATTATAGATTTATAAATAAAAGGCTAAATACATTGTTTAGACTCCTGATACATGCTTCTGAATAATTAGCCCCTAGGCATTCTCTCTGTATTTGCAACCTTGCTTTTTTTTTTTTTTTTAATACAGAGTATAAATATTGCTACTTCATCTGAAATAGAAAATAGCTGAACTTCTGATGCTACAATGTAAGTTGCAATCAATCTCATTAATTGTTTCATTCAAGCCCTTGAATTACCTGGATATTATTTTATACCTCATTGCATTATTTTAGTAAAATTAAAGCCAACAGGGTCACTTTAAAACTGTAAGAATTAAACAGAATTCCAATGATGTTTTTGAACAACAGATCACTTTTTTTTTTTTTTTTTGGTGAAGAACAGTTAGAAATCTGGAATTTTAAAAAATAAGAGTATTTTATATTTGTCTAGAAATACTCACCCAGAATGATCTTGAAGGAACTTTTAAGGTAATAATATATATGAATCACAGAATAGGATTATAACATTCATCACTCACTTCTGTGTCGTAATTAGAGACCTTCGATGATTTCCATAGCGTTGCATATGATTGTATTTGTTATTAATGGAAAAAATGCCCTTCCAGGAGTGTCATGAGAATTTTAATGGATCTGAGTAGCCAACACCTTTCAGTAATACTGTGTCCTTAACCTCATGCCATAATAACAGTTCATCTCTGACCTGACAGTGACTCCACACCAAAGCCCTCAATCACAATACTCCCAGCTCTTGTAAGTTCAGACCTCAGCTGAATCACTTTGTTGCAGACCAACCTTTAATAATAACTCAAAGGAACGACCCTGACTGTAGTGGCTTGGATCTCACATCTAACCAATGACCCAAGCTAACCTCAGTTAACTTGTGAAATCTTGCAAGATCACAGTCTAAGATAAAGGAATAAGAAAACAGGAGAGGCATGTTACAAAAGCTAGTTTGTTCTTTTGGGGTCAGCCTCCTCGGAAAAAATTAACTCTGCTGGTCTGCTTGTAGTATTGATAACCTTGAAAAGAAATATTGATGGAGCGAAACCACTGTATGAAGAGATTTTTTGTGCTACTCTGCTCCTGGGCTGGAGTTAATACTAATTCCAGCCTGTCAGAAGTTATTCTGAAGATTTCATATGGACTATACTGGCTGGCTGCCACCCACTGTGGTTATGAAGCTGAGCTTTGCAATTTGTTTCTTTATTTCAGGCTGTGTGCGCTCAAGCTTTCCCTGAGCTATTGTTGTCAATTTGCGTACATTAATATATCGTGGCTTCAGGACCACTAATACACAATGCCATGGTATAAGTTTTTGTCTTGTTGAATACTTCATAATTCACCAGCGCTTGTATCTAGCTAGTGAATTTCAAAGACAGTACATCACATTGAGCCTTCCTTCGAGACTATAAGTGAATGCTGCTCTGATGTCACACGGACACTGAAATATCTCTTGGGTTCAGGCCTCATTCATCTCCCTTTACATTATCTCAGTGCAGCCCTGTGCAAAAGAAAAAAAAAAAAAGTGTTGTAATTGCACTTGATGCTTTACTGCTTGTGAAAGGGCATTCAGGCTTTCGATGGAAAGGTCTTTGTGATGTGCAGAAAATCAGCAAGCTCAGGCAGGAGGCTGGGCATCCTTGCCTCTCGGCAGAAAGTCCGCAGGGTCTCATTCTGCCTGGAATTGCTAGGATACAGGTCTCCTGTCATCCAAAGTCTACTGCTAAGGGCTGAGCAGGTAACAAGTCAATGAGTGGTTTTAAACATTTTGAAAAAGAAAAAAAACTTGTTGACTTTCTTAGTTTCTGAAGTTTTTTTTTCTTTAGATTATCTTTTCAGAGGGTTCTTATTTGGTCAATAGAAGGAAAGAGAATTTGCTGAATCACATGGCTGAGGTCCCTCTCTCTCTCTTATAACCATCATGTGATGCTTCCCTGTCCTTTTCAAAGGCAAAGAGTTGCTTTTCAGAAAAGAGCTGTAACTTCAAAAAAATGTAACCTCAAAGACAAGTGCATGCTGACAGGAATAACTTCGTAGTACCATGATCAGGACAAGTGAGTCCCTCAGATGAAATACACGTAACAGAAATGAAGCTTTCTGCTTGCTGTCAAAACAACACCAACAGAACTAGCCTTTCCAGAGCTTTGCTCTGTAAAAACAAGGAAGAAGAAATCGAATCTCTGCCTTCAAATTCTAAAGTCATTTTAAAAAATACCTGAGGGGAAGCTAGGACTGAGCAGCTTCAGGATTTCCTTTGGTCCAGGTGGCCTGACGAAAGGGTACATGGTTGGATAGATAGGCACTAGTGAACATTTCTGAAGGGCTTGGGAATTATGTGCCCTCATGACTGGAGACAAAGCTGATTTTAAACATTTTAGCCTAGCAAATTTATCTGCTTCAAGGTAACACATAACCCATGGTAATTAAGCAATATCATGTGTTCTGATCTGCAGGCAGTTGTCCACAGCAATTCTGCTGAGCTTGCTGTTTGGAGGGGAGATAATACTTTATCCATCAACTGGTACTTGGGAATGACATTGAAACTTTAGAAAACAAAACAAAACAAAATTAAAATGATTATCTTCTTTCATCCCTGTCACTAAATAAAAACACATTTTCTGACACAAAAGAAAAAAGGCATGGTACAGATATATCTGTGGCAAACATCCCAGAAAACCAACAGTAGAATAAAAGATTAAAGGTGCTCATTTGGTTTTGCCAGATGCTAAGTGCATTTCAGCTTTCAGTCAAAAGGAGTCAGAGAAGCCCAGACCCAAAGGTTTTGACCTCTGGGAATTTTGGCCATTGGACCGTATTTAAAGGATAATTATATGTTTAGCCATCCCATTCCATCACTTTTTCTATCCCCTCTTCCCATTCCTAAGCTTTAGTTTTGTAGCCTGGCTCTGTCAGAAGACCAGTCCTACCAGCAAGACGAAATGGAGGTTTTGTTAGCTCTGGGCCATGTCATCAGGAATTTTAGCTGAGGGGAGTGTGTTAACCCTCATGAACTTGGCTGTAAGGTGAATGAATAGGCACTTGTCATCTAACTGCTTTGCAGTTTTTCTGAGATCACCCATCCTGAACGACTAAGAAGAGTAATGTCCTCTTTAAGAGAGTGGGTTGCTGGAAAGATGGTAATAAATTAACAAAAGTAGAAAGGACAAATAATGCCTAGAGAATAAAATGACACCACCCTCTCCCATGTTCCTGCCAATACCTTACATAGTTTATGCACTAGTCTAACAGGATGTTAAGGTAGAGATACCTAAGTGGTACAGAGACATATTAATAGCTTTCCGTGGAAATTTAATTTCATATTTCTTCATTTTCTCTCTTATAAAGTACCATTTCAAGAGCAGAGAGGGGATGGTTTACATTTATGGAAGGTGCCAAAGGCAGAGAAGAAATATGGTGTTCAGTACACTAGTGGAAAAGAAGAGAAAGCAAGAAAAATAGACTCTATTGCTCCAACTAGAAGACACTATGTATTTCAATTCAAGCCTCTGTCATCTTGTGCTGAATCCTCCCTGATGAGTTGTTCTGTAATCTTCTTCTCTCTAAAAGCCATTTTTCTTATCGATACATCACTTCAGAATGAAAGAAGCAGAGATTTTAGCTAAAGTTGTGGTTGCATGCTAACATAAATCTACCCTTGCAGATCTTAGCACTAGAATGAAAAACACTGTTCCTGTGGCACAGGGTCCTGATCTGCCTCCCTCTTCTGGTTCAAATGCATTTAGAAAACATCGGTGGGCAAACCTGGAGGCTTTATGGTTGGGCAGCCTTGCCTGTGCCATCCCTGTCTCCCACAAGACTGGCATCATCTGCTCTTTCAGTCAGTTTAAATCCAGTGTAAAGCTGGCATAAGCTGTATCTTATGTGAGCTGGCTTGTTTGGCAGAGTTTGGCAATTATTAGACACATCATTTACACAGCCATGCTTAAACAAGACTAAACTTCTGTCCTACTTCGTTAACACAAAGAGCTGACATTGATGGAGATGTAGAAAGGAGAAAAAACATGGGACTGGGTGCTTTCAGAATGATCTCTGTTTCTTGCACTGGCTTGGCAAAGCATTCTAGCTCTGTGCAGAACTGCTAACCATACAGGATTATTTGTCATTTGGTGAATGATTATTCTTTTGTATTACACACTTCTGATGTAACATAGTAGAGACCTGAGCTCAAGCGTCAACTTATGTAATCGATTTAAAAGAAAACAAAACTATGCTCATCGGCAAGGCCTCGATGGCTGATATATAGATATGTTTAAATGATGTACACTGGAGCACAGGTAACAACTAAAGGGCTTTCATCTGAGATGAAAGATGCACAAGTTTTGGTTAAGGAACTTGTCCAAGTAGACAAACTTATAACAGACTTTTATGCTGGTTTTCCATCTTTGTGCTTGATATAAGCTATTAACAGATGCCAATATGTTCTGGGGACTTCTTACAACAGTGCTGCAAATGTCTGTCCCTTGGATATTAATCTGTGGGCATCTATTTGCTAATACCTTGCATTTTTAGTCCACTATTAATTTAATCAGTGTTACAGTTGTCAATAACACATACCTAAAATGCTAATAGAGATAAATCAGCGTAATTACAGGAAAGAAGAGTCACAAAGGAGTCATTCACAGTTTCTAAATAAGAGCAATGTTAACAAACGAGGCACAAGGTCTGAAGACCTTGGTCTGTAGTTGGAAGTGATATACTGCCTCATGCATTTGTGAGGGGTAATGCCTTAAACTGGACAGCAGGTTATTAAAATTGCTTACCCTCTTTATGTTGGTTTTTGTGAATTACACATGGTTGTCTATCGGCTTGCTGGCAAAACAAGCAGAGCTGACTCTCACCTGTGTATTTTAATCTCTTTCACTAACATATCACCACACAATTTGAGGTCAAATGTGGCAAGTGTTAGGTCAGTGCATAACGTTACTAGCAGTTACCCAGGTAGTCAGACCTCTTTTCAGAGCACATGTGAAAAGTGCTCTTGGAGGTCATTTAATCTGTTAGTTAGGCTTTAATTTCCTTATATGTATGTCTGTGCCTGTTGTTTCCCTGTGTGAAGTTGGTTTTAACATGAAAATTTTTCACTGTCAGAAACATGCTAAATCACTTTCAAATTTGCAAAATGTAAAGGGGCAGCCTGGGCTTCTCTCTTATGATTTAATAGGGGCTAAGGGCTCATTTTATAGAGCTAGGTGGTAGCAGCTTTTCTTTTGCTGAATAATTTCTCTTCTGCAATCAGAATTTGAAGGTTTGCATTTTTCTGTTACATTTTGAGAAGAACATCAGAGGAACCTGTTTCATAATTTAATGTTGCATTTTCAAGTTTAGACTGACTTTGCGACTAAAAGCTCTTATTTCATAGATTTGCAGTCTTCACTCCAAAGGTCATTATATGAAATGATCTTATCTTTACCTATAGCTGTTTCGTAATATGCATTATAAAATGCAAAACTAGTGGGGGAGCAGGGGAAAGACAACCACCAGAACAATAAATCAAGTAAAGCCTTCAGCTGAAAAGCTGTTCATGCTATCATGATTTCAGCATAAAACTCTAACTGTAAAAATGAATGTTTCAATATAATTTTCCAAAAAGTTCAGGTTCTGGATGAGCTTCAAAAAAATGACAAATAAAGCCCTTGTTTTGGTTTTATATATATTTCACAGACTTTCTAGGGTTAAATAATTAATAATGGATAATTACTATGCAGTCTAATCCTGAGTAGCTCATTGTTTTGCATTTTTATTACATTTTAATATCCTGTACAGCTTCTTTCTTGATGCTCTGTGTGTTCTCTTCTCGCACTGCTTAGCCAAGATTTTTGAATAGGCTAGATGAAAGAGTATGGTTTCGCTAATTTGTGCCATAAATATTTTAAAACCTTCACAGTAAGTTTTGGTAATTTCTGCAGTTTTATATGAAAATTAGACACCTCTTTTTACACAATGCATTAGCACTTCTTCCTAGCACTTTGTGCTAGAAGAGCAATGTATTAATTGTTCTTTTTACTAACCTGTTGTAACATAATGTGGAGGAACATTATCTGTGCCTACGCATGTATGGTGTTAAAAAGTAAATTAATGTTTTAAAAATTTTCTTAGTTACAGGTGAACAGGAAAGAACTTTACTTCTTGTGTTCTTCCTTGTATAACTCAATAGGGAATTTACGTTTTCCAAGGAAAACTATACAGATACCATAATATCAGATATTTTGCACTGAATTTTGAACTCCACACATGTCTGTGTGCATTGAAACCTTGAATGACTCACCAAGCCAAAAATGAGTGTGAGTCTGCCAAGCAGATGGGTGCAACCGAAGATTATTCTGACTAGTTCTCTTTAATACTCTCTTTTCATTAATTAGACAGTAATATCTATTTGTTCAACAACAACAACAAAAACAAAACGGTTTCCTTCTTTTCACTTTTCATTACATTTGGAAGTAAAATACAGAAGATGAGGTAAAGATGTGAGAAGCTGTAGAATATCATAGCATGGTGTAGTGAGTGAAAAGCATCTAGTAGATCTACACTGACATACTGGTTCTTGGGGTAGGAGAAATACTGTTTTTAAGACCAGTGATGCTAAAAGGATTCACTGAAGAGAGTAGTCAGTGTCACATTTGTTATGCCTCCACCTAAGAGCATGGTATGGACTGTTAACACTGTGGACTGCCACTGCTTCAAGTTATGTGCAACAGGGTCCCAGTCCAGGACTAGATGCAGGAAGATATTTTTCTCCTACCATTGCTTGTTACATACAGCTGGCTGTGTTCTGTCCTCATTTGTTTTCTGTCTCCAGTGTTGTATGAGAAAGCTAAGGAAGGAAGTTCTAGTGAAGACTAAACCATCAGGTTCCATTAGGTGTGCATGATCTTAACTTTCCTGTGTCAAGGTAGTCTCCTGAAAGTGAACAAATTAAATTATGTTTTGACATAGACAAATAGGCACAGGATATTGACTGGTTGGAGTGAGTCCAGAGGAGGCCATGAGGATGCTCAGAGGGCTGGAGCCCCTCTGCTCTGGGGACAGGCTGAGAGAGTTGGGCTTGTTCAGCCTGGAGAAGAGAAGGCTCTGGGGAGGCCTTATAGCACCTTCCAGTACCTGAAGGGGCTACAAGGAAGCTGGGCGGGACTTTTTACAAGGGCTTGTAGTGACAGGACAAGGGGTAACGAGTTTAAATTGGAGGTAGGGAGGTTTAGATTAGATATCAGGAAGAAGTTCTTCACGGAGAGGGTAGGGAGGCACTGGCACAGGTCGCCCAGAGAAGCTGTGGATGCCCCATCCCTGGAAGTGTTCAAGGCCAGGCTGGATGAGGCTTTGAGCAACCTGGTCTAGTGGAAGATGTCCCTGCCCATGGCAGGGGGGTTGGAACTGGAAGATTTTTAAGGTCCCTTCCAACCCAAACCATTCTATGATTTTATGAAATATGCAAAGGTACTAAACAAAGATAGCAGTTTCCTTTAACATGCTCTATTAACCTGCATATTTTTTGCTGTACATTGTTTCATTACTGTGTATTCAGACATGGAGAAATCCAAGATTACCTGCATTGAAAGAGGTATCCTGATCTCTGATGTAAAAATTTACATTGCAATAATCCAAAGATTTATCTAAAATTAAAAGTAACTGATAAACTCGATTTCTAGTATGACAAGACTATAGAATTTTCCATCTTAAATTTTTCAGTGTTTAAAAAATGCTCAAACTGGATATTATAATGATCTGTTCAAATATTATCTTGATATATCTTTTTAGTTTTCATCCCAGTAATTTACAAAATTATGAATTGCAAAGTTACTGAACATATTTTGAGTCACAGGTTCTAAGAAGGAATATGACTGCTCAGTGCACAAGACATCATTGCTTTTGAAGTCAATAATTTTTGGAAGGAATTTGGTTCTCTGGCTACACCATGTTCATGCAAAGTCAGCTGGAGTTTGTAAAACATCTGTGGGCATGGATGGAGTTTTATGAACCTATAAAACTTCAGACCGGAGGCCCAGCTTCCGAGTGCTTGACAGGCTTCAGGTATTTCTGCGTAATTGTTTTGGAAGAACACATATGCATTTCTGTTCCTTACCAAACAAAATTCTTAGAACCTTTGAACAAAGTATTCCTCCATGCATTGACTATTTGCCAATGTTGCCTTTTTTTGTCCTGCAGAAAGTATAATTTAGGAGAGAAGGATAACATTGGTATGAACAGATTGGCAGGTAGCCTGCTGTATTTATACAACCTGTTCTCAGTCTGCAGAATCACTGGCATGTTTATAGACAGGCAATGCATTGACATTCACTTTGAACCATTTATTAGGGTCACAATTTAACCTCTCTATTCACCTCCCACAAACACAGATAGCTAGAGAAGGCAAAACGGTGAAGAGACTGTTCCTACTTTTAACTCCTTAACTCCTTTGTCAGCCCATCTCCTTTTCCATTGACATAGGGTTTACTATACAGTAACTTTCCTGTGCAGACAAGCTCTGAATTCCATACCTTTGGAATGTATCTGAGATAACCTCAGAGAACTACTGTGTCATTGCTATGCTGCCTATCTGTCTTATACTAGAAGTTGATGCTTCTCTGTTCATAATGAATTACGAACCAGGGAATAGAAAGCAATGTGGTTGAACACACATGTTGGCTGATGTGCAGTTAAGGTCACTAACCGATTACTATTGTTTACGTAACTGTAAGTGTTCCTCCTGGTTCAAATATGCCTTACTTATTTCTTCAAAGGAAAAGCCAGGTATACTATACTTTTCCCTTGCTTTTACCAGCAGCACACAACACATATTTTGCTGTTTGTCTGACAGCTGCAATGTTTTCAGGACTGTGAGATCTAAAACATCGATTCAAGAGCCACACACATTTTGTAATCTGTGTGCACTATCTCTTTGAATAATTCCAACAATTAACAGTAATTTTGGGAAAGGATTCTCATCATAGATCAGCATGGATAATTTTTAGTTTTACGTTAATTTGGAATTGTGGGACTCCTACCAATGGGGGGAAAAAAAGAATGTTGAACCAGCTCTTACTGAAGTTTAAAATTTGTCTCAGGAAAGAGTCAAACCTAGATAAGTTCATATACATAGGAAATTATTTATAACGTCTATTTAGGTATCAAGCCTAGGTGTTCTGAATCACCTTCTCTGGAGATTGCTTACCTCTTTCCCCTGATAGATAAAAGTTAGATTTCTACTATGCCTGAGGTAAGAGTCTATCTGCTTTTGGTTGTTTGCTTCAGTGAAGGCAGCACAATCCTAAATAGGCTTCCAGTGGAAAATTTCATAAGCTTTTAAATGTTATCCACATTACTAATAATATTTAAAACAAATCATAGATGGACTTGCAAAACCTTGTGGGTGTGTAACTATGTTTTTTGATATTGGTCATTACAACTAATGGTGATGTTTTACTCTTTTGATTGATATAATCAGTGAAAAGGGATTTAAGAATATGAGGGGAAATCACTCTGGATCACCTATGATTTACATATGAGTTTAATACTTTTTTTTCTCTCTGTTGAGTCTTGTTCACAGATACAAGGGTGACAAACGTTAATCGTGTCATTATTGCCTGTTAACATAGCTCATTAATGTGTTTTAGTAGTCATTATCTTGCAAAGAAATATTGATTCCTATGGAAACAAAGGCTGCAAGTTAAAAATAAATAAAGAAGTGTCTCCAGGAATGATCTGTGCACTGCATATGCATTCAATTCCTACCATCATTGTGCTTTCACGTGGTTCACATGACTGTTTGCTTATTGTACAAATTCTAATGGAGTAATGAAAATGCATTGTATTCAATTCTCATTTGATGTTTGTTGCTTTTATAATTGTAATGCCATTGAATGAAGAAAAATTTTCCCTGTGTTCAGAATCTTCTTGTAGTAAGATGGGGAAGTGACTTCTGTTATTCTGTGGCATAACTAAAAGTCCTGGGTATAATTCTTCCAGTTTGTGAGGTCTGTTTCATCATTTTTGCATATTTCTAAATGTTATAAAGACCTCAGAGGCACAGGCACTCACATATATCTTGGGTGTAAATAGTGTTAAATAATTTTTTTGCTGTAACTACACTGACTTAGTATACAAATCAAGTACATAGTGGCTATGCTTTCATTTCAGTATTCAAGTGAGCATGCTCAGTTGATTGTCAACAACATGAGCATTCAGACTCTTTTCATCACTTTCATCAATGATGAATACAAAAGAAGTTTTTGCAGACTTGGAGGCTGGATTTTATTCCTCCTTAACAACACCATGCATCTGTCTTATCTCTTCACGTTCACCAATCGTTGAATACCTAAGATGGATGTGATTTTTTTTTTTTGTTCCCGTGAATTATTTTATCTTATTTCTGCACCATGTTGTTATGATTTTGGGACATCTGAGATTGTAAAATTTACTTTTTAAATTCTACATTGTTTTTATTTTCTGGAAATCCTCTAGTCAATAGTCTTCCTGTGTGTTTGCAGATTTTTCAGGTTAGGTAGACTGTTACTGAGAATTGCCTTCCTGGGTGTCTGACGACTTCACATATAATGTCTCCTCATTGGCTTTAGGACATGATTTTATGAATTACACGATGTTAGAACTTCCCCTGAAAAGTTATTTTTCATTGTATGCTGAGATAAAACTTCTCCCATGATTAGTCCAAAATATGGTCTGAAATGCAGCAGCATTTTTCTTGAGCTAATATGGCCTTCCTGGAATGCTGCAAAAAGTTTGACATTGCATCCTGAGTGAATCTTTTGTTTGTTATCATTTACAAAGTGATCTATGTTGTTCTGTCTCAATGACTTGTTATCTTCAGTATTTCCGTGATCCTTAACCTTTGGGTCAGTTTGATTCCTTCCCCACAATTGATTTATAAAACCAGCTAGGGGCTAGTGTCCTTGGAAAAACAGCCAGAGTGCAGTGATTTCCAGTGAGATCAACAAAACCTATCCTTGAGTGCTTTTAATCCATCTAATGTATGCAATGCTGATTTTGTGTTCTAGTTTATTAATTAGGATATTGTGCAGTATGCAGTTAGTTGTGCCTTATAGACCTCTAAATGTATTGTATAACACTATTAACCTTTATCAATCAAAAATGTAATCTTATAAGAATATGGAATTAGATTGAGACCTATTATATATCAGAGCATTTAGATTAGTACTTCATTGTACTACTGTCTTTCAGTTGAGTCCCATATCAGCTATTCGATTATTTTCTTTGGGATCAACGGAGGATGATGAAGTCTGTAATTACTTCAGATATCACCCCACTTACCCTTTTCTAAGTCTTGGCAGAAGATTAGTTTCTTAGCTTGGTCCTCTGGAAATTACTATTAAGTATTGGAAGTGAGCCTTTGGTCTCACAGAAAATCCATGTCAACAGTTCAGACATCTCCTATACCAGTTCTTTTCTAGCTATTAGTTATCTGGATGTGCTAAGTCAGACATGTTTATGGATGAAATGAAATTAAAATAGCTCATATTTTAACAACCTGTTTGGCTACTAACAGAAGGGGTTCATAATGACTGCTATGTATATGCATAATTTTTTTTGAGCAAAACACAGCTTTTCAGTAAATATTTCTGCTCTGTGTTATTAACATTTGCCCCACACTTATTGAATAATGTCCCAGTACAATTGTTAATATACCAGTCATTTTTAGTGTAGTAAAGAGTCTTCCTTTGGCATTAACTGTGCCAGTCACAGATTCTTCTTATGACTTTCAACTTTCCTCATTAGTGGCTGCACTTCCCACTGCCTAATTCATATTCATTGCTATTATCATGCCATTTTCTAAATTAAATTTTTCAAGAGTTTTCTTTGTTTTCCTACATTTCATCTGGTTCTTAATCAATATTTTGTCCTGTCTTGATGTGTGATTTAACCCCAGCCAGCAAGTAAACACCACACAACCACTTACTCACTCACCCTTGGTAGGATGGGGGAGAGAATCATAAAAATAAAAATTTGAGAAAACTTATGTTTTGAGATAAAGACAGTTTAATAGGTAAAGCAAAAGCCGTGCACACAAGCAAAGCAAAACAAGCAATTCATTCACCATTTCCCATTGACAGGCAGGTGTTCAGCCATCTCCAAGAAAGCGGGGCTCCATCATGCATAACGGTTACTTGGGAAGACAAATGTCATCACTCTCAATGTCTCTAAGCAATGTTAGAGCATTAATAAGCAATGTTCCCTTCCTTCTTCTCCCAGCTTTATATGCTGAGCAGCATGATGTCATGTAGTCTGGAATATCCCTTTGATTAGTTGGTGTCAACTGTTCCAGCTGTGTCCCCTCCCAACTTCTTGTGCACCCCCAGCCTACTCGCTGGTGGGATGGTGTGAGAAGCAGAAAAGGCCTTGACTGTAAGGCCTTAGCAGTAACTAAACATCCCTGTGTTATCAACACTGTTGGTGTTTCTATCACCAATCCATGAGAAAGCCCCATACCATCTACTGTGAAGAAAATTAACTCTGTCTGAGCCAAAACCACCACTCTTGACCACAGGTTGTAAATTTTGTGACCTATAGGGAAATATGCCTTTTAAAATTATTTTTCACAGATATCCAGCTTATGTTTCCATTTTTCTTAAAAATTTGTCTTTGAAAGCCCCAGATGCATGTTATTGATATGGACTCATTTGCTTTTGCCCTGCTTTTTACTTCCAGAGTCAATTTGTGTTTCTGTCAAGATGATGTAAATGTTAGAATTTTTTTTAATTTTTTTTTGGGCTGGAGGCAATGGTTTTTGAGCCAGGAATCTATTACCTGTGGTTTGTGTGTTCTCAGGTGGCTGTAACACAGGCAGCAAGAGACTTCCTTTCTGACTTGGGCCTCTGTGGTAATGTAACAGTCCTTCCAGTCATGATAGGTACTGAAGGAACTGCATTCTGTATTCTTAGAAGAGTGATTTAAGTATCACCTAGTCATGGGCGATTCTGTTGAAATCCTTGAAGATATTGATATTCCCAGTAGTACCTATTGGACAGAGGATGATTGGGACTTCAGAGGGAAGTGAGAAGTTTAGGGATCTCTCTCTCTTACTTAGGGCTTACAGATTTATTTTGATTTAGCTCTTCCTTCTCTCCTGTGCGTATTATGTGAGAAAACTAGATTTTGGATATTGTGACCAGAATATTTATGTTCTTGAATAGAATATTCTTGGAATAACCAGGAGTTATTTCTGCTGTAATATGAGCCAAGATTTAAAAATATTTTCTCTCATTACTCCCTTCAGTCTTGTCTCCAGTGAATTTTCAGAATTCTTACTGCAAACACAGAATAAAGAACATTTTTTATTAGGTGAGCATGAAAGTAAAATCAAGGTTTTAAAGTCCCATCAAATTCATTCTTCTTCTGCCATTTATCATTTTGCAGTCAGACAGGCTGGAATTCAGTAAAATCCCATGTAGTTCATACAACTCCACAGAAATGGTTGTTGCTGTAACTACTTCTTATGGGACATATTCTTATAAACTAAAACCTCAGATTAGACAAGTGACTTTTTATTGCACTAGATGTAAAAATATTCAATAAATAACTAACCAGTGCAAGAGATATTTTTCAACAACAGTGCTCCAGAACAGTGTACTGAAGAGGAGAATGGTGTGGTTGGTTTAGTAATGATCATAGCAAAAGATATATGGACTCACTCCCACTAAGAATCCATCAGTCACTGAAGCAAGATGAATCTAGTGATATCAGTAACATTTCCAGATTAAAACCTTTATCATCAAGCCATGCAGGCTATGTGACATTGTTTTAGGAATCGTTTTAATGTAGCTTTGCATTTCTCTTGGCCAGAAACTGGCTGCGCTGCTAAAAAAGTAAAATTATTAATTGCAGTCGAAATGATTTCTGATAATGCCCAATCCTTTAATTCTCAGTATTCCTCAGTGTGTTCATTGTGAAGCATCCCTTTATTCCTGAGTTATTACAGGAAAGAAAACCTTGTTGAGATCTTTATGATTGTTATTTTTTATTGTGGTTTGATGCTTTTTGTTTGTTTGGGGTATTTTTGTACTTTGTCCTAGAGTCTGCATGTCTTATTCAAATCTAATTAATCAAAATCAGTTTGGGGCTTGCAGATTTTGAGTACTTATTGAGACTTTTTTGAGAATTTTTCCTTAGATACCGCCCAGTTTCAGGTCAGAAACAGGTTTCACCTGCTGACAGTCACTGTCCCCTCTCAGAGTGCTGGTAACAAGCCTGAGGTCTCAAATGAATGCTGGTTTTCAGAATCACTCACAAATTAGACACTGTATAGATATATTAGAGAGTGCTTTCCAGAATGCTGCCTTGGCTCTTTTAAACACAGGTTTTATAGCAAAAAATACAAATGTAGCTCAAATATTTAAAAGTAAAATAGCAAAAGAAATGAAACAGAACAAGAAAAATAAAAATCTAAAGTACCTCATTTAACCTCATTTGTTTCTTATGGATTATATATTTACTGTAGTCAGAAGCTATCTGTCTCTCCCCATTTTCCCTATGTATTTTAAAGTAACATAGGAAAGATGTAGAATCATGCAATTTTAGACTGTCTCTGTTGGATAAATATTGAAGGTACAAGTTTTTACTTTGTGGAAAATTATGTAAACTCTATTCAAGTTAGAAAATGGAGTCCTAGCGAAGTAGGCTTCTTCGTGAAATGTGAGGCTATTCCTAGAGCCTTGTAAAAGCATAAAAGGAGTATCAGTTAATGATTCTGAAGAGCAGATATTTATGTGATTCTGAATTGTTAATTCTAATATCATAGTGCAAATCCAGATGATAAACCTGGCTTGATTTCACCTGAATTACTGGCCTTACCTTCTGATTTTTAGACCTTAGTGTGGAATGTTTTCTTGCTTGGAAGTTGGAAGCTTGTCAACCTAGATTGTGATGTTTTCAGTCTAGTTACATGATGTGTCACCCTGGCTGATTAGATTAACTCCAGACATGGTTGGGTCAAACCTTAGAATTATCTGGCAAGTCTAAGACAGAGTTTCTAAGTTTTCTTTCTACTTATGACCACCTACTTCCGCATCCCCTTTATTTAAGGTTAGATGTCAAGTACTATTTATGTTTTGAACAATTTTATGGGGAAGGATGATTTCTGTGCAGTAGAGAAGGTTAATAAGCAAGCTGTCAAGTGCATTGATCAAGGCCTATCATGTCAATGCCATACTGGTGCATTCTTCACAGAAAAGTGGTTGGATTTATTTTCTATTGGAGGTTGAATAATATATGGTTCAACAACCTCCGACTCTGACCTACAAATCCACAATTTTAAAGGATTATTTTTTTTTTTTTGCAATTATTTCCTTTTTGCTCCCTCTCAGAAATGTAGGTCTTAAAGTGAATCCAAAATTGGAATATCCATTCAATTTGGTTTTGTTTGAACAATGTTTTAACTGATTAATTTAAAACCAACTAATAAGCCTACCTCTCTACTTATGATTATGATAATCAAATCCATGACAAAGACCTTAGTCCTCAGAAGAGTCATAGATTATTCTGGGGAGAGAAAAACAAGGTGGGGGGTGATGGTGGAGAAAATGAAGATAAAGTTATCAGGAGGAACTGGGGTGGGGGGCAGGAAGAAAAGGAAAATCAGTCAATGTGGCATCTCTGAGAGCCTACATCTGGAACTGGTTGAGAATAAATTGTTTTAAAAAGCCTGTGGTATCACATAAAAGCTGGGAAACTCATTCTGAGGCAATGATGGAACACTTTTAACTGGAAAAAAAAGGGGGAAGGAAAAAAGAGACCTCCCTCCAGACCTCCAGTTTTCTAGCAAATTTGTGAAATTGCTGCAGATACCTCAAATACAAATTATTTAAAATACATGTATATAAGCTGTTTGGAATGTTTTGGTTGATCAAGGATTTTTCTGTGCTTACTGAAAAACACACAGAGGACATATTACCCAAGCCAATTGTGTCATCAGTAGGAGTCGCACATCCAGCATGACAGATGAATCACCTTTGGAGACACCGCTTTTTAATTTTTGATGCATAAAGATGTAATTTAAGTCCAGAATACCAAAACTAAAACCCAATGTCCAAGGCCTATGTAAAAATTCCCATTATCTCAGGAAGAGCAATTATACTGTGATGTAAATTACAGTACTGTCTTGGCATGGCAAAAAGGCTAAACAAAGATCAAAATGCTATTCTAAACTAATTCAGCTGACAAGAGGCATTAACAAATAATTACCATAAACAATGTTCAATTATTGTATTTGAATAGTACTTTTTATTACAGTGTCATGCAAATACTTTTGTTTATCCCAGTAGCATAACCCTGTGCTAAGAGTTTTCATATTATGCTTCAGAAATTTGGAACCATTAATAAACAAAAAAACTACCGGGGATCACGTGCATATAACTACAAATCTTAATATTCATGACTGCAAGTGTGACATTTCACCCTGACTTCTGTTGACAATGGATGAAGGGGTTGATGCTCACCAGTTCTCACCAGAGTTCTTTCTGGATTTTATGACTTTACTTCAAGGTCCACAAAACATATTTTATTCTTCAGTGTAATGCACATAATCAAACAACATAGTTTTTGGGTGATCTGTTTTGATAATAGTATTTTTCTCCTGTGTGTTCAAACGTGTTTTAAGAGAGACATGTATAACCCAAGGGAAGAAATACCCACAATTAAAGCTAAATTCTAGTACCAGCATGTTGTTTTATCTGGACTGCTAAAGAGATTCAGTAGGTCACATGCTTTAATAAGAATGAGGTGAAGTGTATATCTAAGGTAAGTCATCCTGAAGCAGTACCATTGCCTGATCAGAGAAGAGAGATTTGTAATTTAGTCTCTTGAATCCAGACTGTATCTTTTGATTTGAGACGGAAATATAATTTAACATGGTTATTTAAAACTAGTAACCTTTTTTTTCTTCCTTTGGTTAAAAATAAAATAACATATTACGAAAGTTAATTGATGTTTCAGGGAAGATATTTTTTTCCCCAATAAAAAAGAATTTACTGACAACTACAAGCTCTGAATGTACGACTGAAGAACTTTAAGTACTAAAAGACAGTTTATCTAACTTGGCTCCAGTAGAGGTCAATATACATTTAACTGTCAGCCTAAAAATCTCAGATGATGTCTGGAGATTGAATTCTATTTTTTAGATGTGAATAAAAACTTATATTTTCTTTATGGGAGTTAAGAGGCCTTCAAAAGAAAATTCTGCTGTCTGATGAACGGTTGACATTCAGGAAGATAAGGTCTGGCCAAACATGCAGTTGATGATAAGTCAATACAAGAGAACCTCTTGTCCAATCTCCTAATTTTCTTATTTGTATCCATTGTATTTTTAACATAACAAACTCATATTTCTTTATTTAAACTTATAATTTTACATACAAATATTTCACATTTGTGAATAGAAATGCTTAAGTAGAAGTCCTTGTGCAAAGGGGAGGGTGAGTCACCAGCGCATTATGCTTTATACCACTACACAGGGAGACTATATACAGTACTGCAGAGGGCAAACCAGATATTTCCTGTCTCTGATTTGGCTGATGTTATACATAGAAAGATACTGATATTAAGGAAAGAACTATAGGGAAATAAGATTTTGACATGCATGTTGAAATGCATGTTGTCCATGTCATAGACTAAAGATAACACCCCTAGAGAATAGCAAGATGGCACATAAGAAGCCTTCTATCTAAATAAGGAGGGGGGAGATGAACATGTCTTATTTTCACTTCAATTTGGTTGCACATACATCATAGATTGTATTTAAGATAAAATCTACTGCCATTTGAACTATCCCTGGGTTTTTTTAGAGTTCTAATGATTCCTTTATTTTGAAAAAATGCTACCCAACAGGTTTATGCAAGTGCTAAGACATGACTCAGCCTCCTTTTATTATTTATAGATTAAAAGAAAAACCAAACCAAAACGTAACCATATATATATTTTTTTTAAACACCCTTATCAATAAATGATATTGTTGCTATGAAAAGCATACTGTGTAAATGCATTTTCTGCTAGCTATACAGTAAAATCCTGCAAAGGCATGGGGAATTGAAATTGTCTTTCTAATGGATCATAAATCATAGAACTGATTTGAATTCATGGATTAAATGTCAGCTTTGAAAGCTTTTGGAAATTTATTTTCAATCTTAGAAGAAAGAGCATTTCTACAGCAAATCAAATTATTGCATTTTCATATTCTACATTAGTTATTTCCAGAAAAATATTTTTCAGAGGAATAACCTGGGGTGGTTTTTTTTCCTCTTTGAAAGTTTTAAGAATCCCATGTTGCATTTGTAATTTGTAATACAATTGCCAAAACCAAGAGTGGCAAAGGGCTAAGGGGAGTGCTTTATGTGAATAATGTACCCCATATATTGAAAAGTAGATGACACTAGCTGGATGTACTGATATGGTTTCTCAGGTGCTAGTACACAGGACTCAGGGTTTAGCATGCTGTAGCCAGAGGAAAAGATGTTAGTTGGTTAGGAAAAAAAATGCAAATATTGTAGCAATTTTTTACACTTCTTGTAATAGAAAGAAGAGAAATATCAGAAGTAATTTATTAATTTGATATAGTAATTTCAAAATGGGGTAGAGAAAAGTATGCCCCACCCCCCTGCCCTCCACCCTGGCAAAGTGAGAAAAATATTGACAGAGAGATGATCTACATTCAGTAACAACAACAGAAGGATCCTTTGGCCTTTTCACTGATTTAAGTCAGATTTGGAAACACACTAAATACATTTAGCTTCAGGCATTTAATTGTAACACCCAAGTTAAGAGCTGAGTTACTTTAAGCACCTCTGTAATGGAAGAAGATTGCTAGACGTGTCTGAAGGCAATTCAGCCTACTTAGTATCTGGACTCTTCCTCTGGTATTATCCCACTGTCTCCTCTGTGATAGAGAGTTTCCGGACTGAGATTCTTCAAGTCAGTACCTAAAATGAGACAGGATGAATCCAGATTTAAGAAGCCAAAATCAGTTTTCTTCTGATGAAGAGAAGCAGGGAGAAAATTACTTATGAACCTGGCTTTATGGGGACTGAACATAGTGTAGCTCTGTTTATTTGTCTTAGTTTACCTGTAGTTTGATAACATTTGTTGCTGTAGTGTCTAAAGAATTTTATCTCAACTAATTTCTATTACAGTTTAGCTGAGGGGAAAAAAAAATTAGGATAGAAAATCTAGACTTCATAATAAAGTATAGGAGGCTGATCTATTCTCCAAGGGCCTGCAAAGTTGTTCTAGAAGATGAGCTTATAAGTGAAGATGCAGTCTCCCTATTCCAATAATCAGAAAAAGTGTCAATATAACAATGTGCAGTGATTCCTTTTACTTGCTGAATGCAAAAGTACTGGATCTCATGTGTCTTTTAAATGTACCTCTGGGAAAGTGCTGAGGAGACTGTAAACCAAGCTTAAGATATAATAAGTACAGAGTTAAGAGAGATGAGAGTTAAATTTAGATTATCAGAGAGAAAATTTAGATGAGTGAATTGAAATCTTTCTGAATGTTACAAAAAGAAGTTAGAGATAGCTTCAGGTTTTTCATGCAACACTGAGAAGATGAAGGATTAAATTTTAATGAATTAAGTACTATGAAGAATTTCAGAAAAGGAATGCCAAACAAGTGAGTAAAGTTTATTTTAAGAGAAGAATAGTTTTATGTAAGCAGAACTGCAGATTTTGTGTTATGAACTAAGGGAAAGCCTTGAGGTACTATTAACCTTTGCCTAAAGGCTCAGTAAAAGCCTCTGTTCAGTGTACAGTACTAGGCAGAACAACAACAGACTGGATGTACTTTGAACAGGGTAGGAAAAACTCATAAAAATGCCCTAATATTGTCATACGCATTTGAGAAAAACCTATCATTTTGAATACTGGTGGTCAAGCCTGGTCATTTTTCCTAGCCGGGTTATGGAAAAAGAAGTGATCTGATGAAGGAGATAAAAGTGACTGAGACATATGGAAATAGCTTTGTATAAAAATAGACTGAAAATGTTGGGACTGTAGTCAAGAAAAGAACCAAAATGAAAGGATGTGACAGAAACTGGTGAATCAAGAAGATCAATAGGGTGTTCCCATTTCATTATACAAGATCAAAAGGAATTCAGATGAATTGAAAGTAGCAGATCTAAATCTGATAGGAGAATGTTTAAGATTGTTGTGTTTTCAGTTGCTATCCACTACACTACTTACTTGTGCTTTCCTTTGACACTGATGCTGTTTCTTACTGGCAGAAGCCTGGCTCTGATCTAGTAGCGCATTTTGTTTCAACAGCAGAGACCTGAATCTCAGCTACTATAATAACATGTCAGTGTTATCTGATGGCTATGGCTTAGACTGTGTGACATGAGTTAATGCTTTCCAGACATTTTCCAGAGGAGACAGGACTGCATCACAACTCTTACCAGTCTCTGGGGAAAGACTAACAACTGCTGAAATTCCTGAGGGTGACAGTGCTAGTCTCTTTCTTTTACCTGGGGATGCCATACCTTTGCTGCAGGATGGAAATCCTCTAGTAGATATTATCTTCCACAGTAGACACCCAATTAAATTAATGGTCATTACATACAGTTTAGAGAAAAAAATAAAGTTAAAATCCAAGTGAAAATGTGCATCTGCTAACCAGAATAACCAGAATAGTTACTACAATCTTTTTTTTTTTTTTTTTTTTCTTTCCCCCCCCCCCCTCAGTGGAGCTAAACATCCTTTGGTGGTATTGAGCAGAACAGTGGAAACAGGCTAAAAATATGTGGCAGGTACATGGCCCAAAATATTAGTGCTGGTTTGTTGCCTGTAAAGTACTCAAAACCATATTCTGGGAAAGCTCAGAATTTCTGAGGAAAATCTTGGCCATCAGAAAGGAGGAAGAAGGAAAACACAACAACATTTACAAGCACTTCCACTCCCTTTTAAAATGCATTGTAGCATGTTCAGAAGGCTGAATGCAAAGAATTCTTACAAAGTAGGGGCCATGGGCTGCCCTTGTGTAGCAGATATGTAAAAAATCTCTATGGCTGTGTAGGAAATTACTTTCTTAGGCATACAGATGAAAAAAAAAAACCCCAAGTTTGTGAACAGTAAATGAAAAAAAGGTACCATATGTGGTCTAAGTAAATAATACTCAGAGTCTGAATGAGTGTTTATACATGCTGGCTTGTTCTGTTAATAGATAGTTATTGTACCATACATAGTGCTGCTGGAGAAGATAAATACCTGAAATTGAAACATTATTCTGTGCCAATTCAGTTTCAAAGATACTTAGAAACAGCAATGGAACATGTTTAAAACAAGATTTTATATATCTTCATATTTATATGATTTCATTAAAAGACACAGTCCTTCTTCCCTTGGGAAGAATGAAATTTGAAAACAATTCAGGTTATTCTGGAGATGTAGTTAGCCCAGAGATTAATATTCTGAAATGTTGCTTGAATAGTCCACATGGGTGAAAATGCATTAAAGATTACTGAGCTTTACTTTGGCCAGGAAACAGGATGGAGGAGGGGAGAGAAAATAACTTGGTTCTGGGTGAAAAAGTAAGACAGGAATTTCATTGAATAGCTTTTTAAAAAGCTTTGATGGCTAAAAGACATATTTTCAAGTACAAAAGACGTACCATTTAAGTGAGATGAGTATTAGTTATAGCTATTTTAGGAGGAACTAATGCAGTCCTGAGTTTTTGAAACAAGACAGGACTGCTGTTTGCTTGTTGCTTTTTAAAGAGGCAGGAACATGAAAGAGGCTTCAGCTCTGCCTCAATGGGGAATGCTTAGGACCATGCTGTGTGTGAGCACTCTGTTTGCCTTCCCCATTGTTTGTCTGAAAGCCAAGTGTTTTCTCCGTGTTTTAGTCTGAGTGATATGACTGCAGGAGGTACAGAAATGCTTGGTTGCTGGTATGTGAGTGATGTTCTTTCTGAGGTAAGGTGAAAGGTTAGTTGTAGATGTTTTTCTCTGCCAGTCCTTGCCTACCAGAGACTATTAAATGAACACAACATCCCCCTCCCACGAGTCTACTGGTCCATCTGATTATATCCAAACTGATCTCTCGGTAGTTCATGTGGGGTGTTGGTGCTGGAGGCCCTGTAAAATCAAACTCTGAGGAGAAAATGAAGATTTGTTGCTTGATTCTTTACTCCATTACTTTTCCATTAGTTTGATTTTTAACTCTCTTGTCTTCATGTTCTTTGTTCTTACATGCTGGGAAAAAGAATGATAGTGAACTAAAAAATCAGGATCAGAATGTGGTGTAGGAAGTAGTAGAAGTGTGCTATGGAAGTGAATGATCCAATTAAATACCTAACTTTCACGCATACTCTCTCTTTTACTGTCTCCTGTTCGGGGTGCCTGACATTTAAAGTGAAATATGCAACAAAACTGCTTCATGTACCAAACATATGAAGTACTATGTCTCACCTTTTAAATGTTAACACTGGCACTTCAGACAGCTATTACCCTGTTCCATCTCTATGTAAAATGTGTACTCACACCACATTTAAGGCTAAGGATCTCTGGAGCAACAAACTCCTTATTGTGGGATTATACCTGATTATTTGTACAGACTATTAACCTAGGAAAGCAGTTCAGACATAGGTGTAATGGGTGGGATGAACATCTTGATACCCTGTTTTCACAACTGCATTAATTAACTTAACTGGTTTTGTTGATTGCAGTCCCCCATTTGTGCTTATATTGACTTTTAGATAATCAAATACATTATTTTACAAACTCCAGAAGCCTTTAAGACAGAATAACGAATGGATCATTGACTAAACTGCAGTCAATAGGCTATTATAATTTCCCTTAATACAGCAATATTGAAGAGTTCTACTTCATTTGAAAGATTACAGTTGCTGAGCAGTAACTGCAAAATAAAAGAGAGAGATAGCCACTCAGAGCATCTTACAATAAAGAGATTACATGAAATATTGTAGTTGTGAAAAGAGTAAGAAAGTAGTTTTCAAAGTCAGTTTAAGTTAAAGGATAGTTGACTTTCTCATCCCAAAGTAATACTGATTCTGCTGCCATTTATTCAGGATGAATGAATTCCTCTTGCCTAATTTTGGATGCTTTCAAACACTGTGAATTCAGATGTTTACTTCTGAGGCCAGCACCACTATATTAACATTTCAGGTAACATTCCCTGTGACCAAGAGTGGAAGGTGGGGATAGTGTGACATGGACACTAACAATGTAATTAAAATAGGACCCTGAAGAACAGCCGTTCTGCAAAATTTCTTTCTGAATAACATCCACTGAGCCATCATTTGATGTATTATGTGGACTTTTGAACAAGTACTGACACTCTTTGTAGAAAAAAGGAAAAACTACCATGGCCCACCGGAATGATGCAAAACCCTCTGTTAGTGCAGCTTTTGTAGAACAGATAAAACAAGATCTCATTTTGGAAAGACTCTCCTTTTGGAAAAACTCTGAAATGTCACAGAGAAATGATACATGAAATGGAGGAAGTTATTAAAGAGCTTCCAGATATGGAGAAACTTGTTAAAAGAAGGTGGTTATTGATTTTGTGATTACTGGGGAGCATTCAGACTAAATAACTCATGTGAGTGTAGTCAGATGGATGACTGACTATATGCCATCAGTTGCACCTGCTATTAACTGAGCTTGCAATTAATGGAGGGACACTTTTTGAAACCAGATCTGTAGAGGATTGCATGGGAGCATAAAAATCAGGAAAGTTACAGTAGTTTTAATCGGATAAAGTAAAAATAAAGTGTTTACCAAGTATTTGTGGGTGTGCGGGAATATTTGGGTGTTCCGCTTTACAGATTATTCCAATTTTTTTGTGGTGAATTTTTCTGGGTGGCTAATGCAGTAGTAGCAAGAAGGTTACAGAAGCAGATGTAACTTCCAATAAAAGGTAAAGCTGACGAATAATGCGAGCGGGTGAGAAAATATGGAAGTGATCTAGAGGCAGAACCGTAGCTCCCCCGCAGCTGGCAAAGAGGGCAGCACACAGGGCTGCTCCCTAGGGCGGTGTCGGGTACCTTGGACAGCTGCTCCAGCCGCGGCCAGTGGAGGCGGCCAAAGGTGGAAGTGCTGTGGCACACTCAAGAAGATGAACGACATACTCATTGAGCTGGAAACAGTGAGCCTTCCATTAGTGGATACATCGCTTCCGGCTCATGATGGATGGCTTCACGCTATGCATCAAAATTGTACATTAAAAAAACCTCGGGAAGCATAATTTACAAGATGGTGTTAAGAAAAAGAACCAAGGGATATGTTAAATTAAGCCAATATCAGTGAGCAAATGTATCAAAGCTCAGTAAGCTATTTGGCATCACTTTTCTCTCAACATGTGGTAAATGACACAATAGTAGTAAAATACGATATTTATTTTAATGAAGTGTTCTCTTAGACAACCTTCATGCTCTAGAAAATGAAATGTAAGGATGAAGGGCCAAGTTCCTCAGTGTTTAACTAGCACTCACTTTAGACTAACGTTAAACAGATGTCCATGAGGTAGAATTCAACCAAAATTCTAAAGCATTTGATATCAGATGATGGTAAGTAAGCTTTGTGTGGTATTTAGACATTTCTAATGAAAATAATTGTGAAAAGCAAACTCCTCAGGAAGCAGCTGCAAAACTTATGTTTCAATGTTGTCACGGTTTAACACCAGCTGGCAACTGAACACCACCACAGAACCACTCGCTCACCTCTCCACTCACCCAGTGGGGTGGGGGAGAGTGTCAGAGGAAAATACAAGTTTATTCTGTGCATAAACTCATGGGTTGAGATAGGAGCAGATTAATAATTGAAATGAAATAATGATGATACTACTGCTGCTATGTCTAAAAACTTTAAAAAAAAGAAATCAAAAAAGAAGCCGGTCGAAAGATTTAGAGCCAGACAGATGACTTTAGGGGGTACTTAATGGTCATTAAAAACATCCAGTCCTCATGATTGCCCGCAATCAAATGGTCAAGTTTCTCAAAGGAGGAAGAAAAAAAAAAAAAAAGATACAACCACTCACCACCCACTGACAGATGTCCAGCCAGTTCCCAAGCAGTAAGAGCCCCCTGGCCAACTCCCCACAACTTATATACTGAGCATGACATTTATGACATGAAATGTCCCTTTGGTCAGTTTGGGTCAATAAAAACTTTGAAGAGATGACAATAACAGCCTTCAGAGGATAATGCATTCGTCAACCATCAGGATTTTAGGACTGGTTGTTTTAGAGCAGCTAAGGAGTTAGGCTTCCAGTTGAAGGGGACTCAGGGACTTCATTTCCTCGAAGTGCTTTGCAACCTTCAGCACAAAAAAGTAAAAGGAAACGTATCTTCAGGGTTCTCTATGCCCCAAAATAAATGCAAATGAATACAGACATGGCTGAAAGAGTTACCTTTTTCTGTGCAGACTTATTTTATGCTCTTTGGAATATAAATGCTTCCAGATGGTCCACCTGATTTTATGTATGTTAGTAAACAGTATTGCTCTGAGAGCAAGTATTGTTAATGCATGCATTGTGGTGAATCTCAGGGCCTCTCAGTTTTTTTGCTTCTCTTGCATTTCAGGAATGTTTATCTTTCAAAATGGTTTATCAGGTCTAGAAATAGCTGTGTTCTCTTGCCTAGCAATGCTGACTTCTTTCCTCCTTTTTCTCTTTGCCTTTTTTTTTTTTTTTGTGTGTGTTTACATGACCTAAATATTCAATCTGAAATACATTTCATGCTAGCACTGAATCTTCAAGGTTAATGTGTATCATTTGTTATTCAACCATACGTGGAAAAAATGTGTAAACAAATATACCTGTCTTCATGTGTACTATTTAAATGTTGTAACTCAGGCACAGTTTTGACTATTTAATTACCTTAAGACATGTCCATACATTTACATCCATATAGTCTTACATTTGCACAGATAAACCTATTTCAGATATAAATCATCTCTGGTTTAAGCAATAAATAAAACCTGATCAGACACAGTTGAGACTAGTTTACATACAGCATTTCACTAGTGAATCTGCATGGCCTCTGCACTAGAATTATTCTGGCTAGTTCAGGGTGTAGAAAATTAATGGTGTAAGGACTGTAAACATCTAAGCAGCTGCACTTTAAAAAGCCAAAGCGAATCTGCTGCTATAAAGAATTTTTCTAGACTTTTCCTGTAAAATAATCTTCTGGGTAACCTTTTGAAGTCACAGTTGAGGTAATCCTGAAGGTTTCTTCCCATAGAGGAGGGAAAATAGCTCTGTCTAGACCTATGCCCCACACTGTGCTTTTCTTGTAATCTAGGTGTGCATGCAAACCAGATTCAGTTTCAAAAAATAATAGTTTAAAAGAAGCAGCCTAGTACTTTCGTGCACTTCTTGTATTGCCAACACTGACCGTGTTGTTGATGCCACTCAGGTGAGTATCCACAGGACATGGAGCCTGCCTCATTCAGAAGATTGTTTATTTGAAGGATGTTTCTCTTTCATTGCTGTCAGCAAGAGCTGAGGAAGGCTAAGAGAGAAATGTTTACCTATTAACTAACGCCATAATAAATAGGGAGCCTGGCGGGAGCTTCGGAAACTAGTGATTGTTATTAATGAGGTGTTTATAATCCATTGCTTGTAACACCCATTTGAATCAATAAGCGTAGTTTCTAGTCCAGATCATGTGCTGCATTGAAAGGAATTCTGATGTAACAAGGAAACAAGGTAAAAATTATAAAGTGTTGGGTGTTTATTTTTTTCTCCCCAGGTCAAACTATCCCTCTCAATCTGAACTAAAGAGCTTGGAAATTTAATATAATTTTTTTTTTCAGCAGTGCAGCATGTTTTAGATCCTTCTTCCTTCTTGTCATTTGTTGTTATTCAACCATTCAGTTTTCATTATTCTTTTTCTCTTCCTTCTCTTCAGCTCATGGACAGTCTTCCACCTATCTTTACTGAGTTCAAATTTCATGTTAATAGCCCACCTACGTGAAATAAATCTGTAACCTCATCACATTCTTGACTCTAGTAACCATAATTCAGCTCTTCCATAAACCAAAAGGACTGCTCAGCCACTTTGAAGCAGACTTCAACTCTTGTTGCAGTGAACAAGACTGAAGCAGCTTGGTTGCTGCGCTTAAACATTTCAAATGGGAGAAAGTACTGCTGACTCCTTAACTCCTTCTTTATCTACTGAAGAAAGGATTTACTGTAACTAACTGGTTAGTATTTAAAGCCAAGAAAATCCACAATGGAATTAAGTCACAACATTTTAACTGTGAGGATGATGAAGCCATGGGGAAAAAAAAAAATCCTAGCTAATAGTGATTTATTTAAATACTGTCTCCAGTTCAGCTTTGGACATCTTTCTAGGAGATAAGTTAAGCACAAATTTTCATCTTATATGTGGGTTCTAAGTAAGATGTAAAATCTTGAAACATAAAGGTGGTTACAGTGGATGATTAAATCATCTTCTCTGGCTCTGAACTCTGTATCAGATGTGAAAGTCTATGAGTTCTGAACTGATCACTAGGGCTTTTTGTTTGTCTTCATTAGTGTTGTTGTACCTTAACATAAATATTCCACCTTTTCTCCTTTCTTGGAATTCAGTTATAATCAATGTCTGTGTTCACAACATAAATATTAGCTGCTCTGATCACCTTGTACGAAAACCCACACTCTTCTCTATAACCTGCTGATGTGCCTTGTAATACCAGAAAGTTTAAACAGTACAGGTGAGTTTTGTGGCAGCATGTTCAGTTTCTTCTATGACTGCTGTTGTCATCTAAGGAATCTCTTTGAGGAAGCTCAAATATTAACTAGCTTTTCAGTTGTTTGATATTGTTGATGGCAAGAGAGATCCCACGTACTCGTTTCCTTGAGTGATTTTACAGCAGTCAAATGAAGGAAAATTTATGGTGATCTTCAATAGTCAAAAAGGGTACTAGTTGAGAGTACTCCAACTGGTTGAAATTTGGGGAAAGGGAAGTTGCAATTGACACATGATCTGGAATATCTTTGGTCAGTTTGGGTCAGCTGTTTAGACTGTGTCTTGTCCCAGCTTCTTGTAGAGAAGAAGCTGGGAGAACAGGGGCAGCATGAGAAACTGAAAAATATCCTTGGCTTCAGGTAACCATTGTTACTAACAATTAAAACATCAGTGTTATTGACATTCTTGTCAACACAAATCCAAAACATAGCCTCATACTAGCTACTATGAAGAAAATTAACTCTATCTCAGCCAAAACCATTATAACACTGAAATTTTTCTTTTGCATGCAATTCTGTAAAGGCCCATGCATATCATCATTTTCAGAAGCTGATTTATTAAGATTTCCTAGATCTGACACAAGGGCTGTTCCACAAGAGCTGCTTCTGGAATGCAGTCAGCAAAGACCCAGCTCATTTGCCAGGAAAAAGGCAATCAATGTTCAAACAGAAAGACTGTACAGAAAATTGTATAGCTTCTCTCACCTGTTCATATGCCGCTCACCAGGAGAACAGGGGAAATGATTGTCCCCCTGTGCTCAGGTGTACACTGATGAGACTGCACCCCAAATCCTTTGTTCAGTTTTGGGTCCCGCACTGCAAGAAAGACACTGAGGTGCTGGAGTGTGTCCAGAGAAAGACAATGGAGCTGGGGAAATGTCTGGAACACAAGTCCTGTGAGGAGCAGCTGAGGGAACTGGGGTTTTTTACTCTGGAGAAGAGGCTGAGGGGAGACCTTATCATGCTCTACAGCTACCTGAAAGGAGGTTGCAGAGGTTGGCGTTGGTCTCTTCTCCCAAGTGACAAGAGATAGGAAAAGAGGAAATGGCCTCAAGTTGCACTAGGGGAGATTTGAACTAGATGTTAGGAAAAATTTCTTTACTGAAAAGGTTGTCAGGCAGTGGAACAGGCTGCCTAGGGAAGTGGTTGAGTCACCATACCTGAAGGTATTTAAGAGACACGTAGGTGTGGTGCTCAGGGACATGGTTTAGTGGTAGACTTGGCAGTGTTAGGTTAACAGTTGGACTTGGTGATCTTAAAGGTCTTTTTCAACCTAAACAATTCTATGATTTTATGATGCTATATATTTTTCTGAATACTTTAAATTGTACTCTGTGAAAACCACAGGAAGAGCCATAGAATGGCATAAATATTGTGCATGACTAATAAAATAAACACTTTGGAAATCCCTTCACAGAAATTCATGCATTGGAAGAAGGAAGCTAAAACCAGAAAGGCTAATAATACCTTCCAATTCAAAACAACCCAGTGTAAGTTCTTGCCTCAGTGAAGGAATAATAGAAAAACAAACTGCAAAAGGGCCAGGGAAAGGATCCCACACTGCAAATTAGGAGATTCATGCAGAGGTTAAATGTGGTAGAGGAAATATTTGGGGAAAAATGTGTGGACTGTGAATGGCCATAACCAGGTCTCTGTAAACAGGGAGTATCCACGTTTTGCATACCTGTGAATGTTTTTTATGACTTCTAGTACAGATTTTCTAAGGGAGCTTGCAATGTTTTGCAGAACCTCTTCATTGCCTTTTGTGGTTAATGTGATAATGTTGCAAGGAGACTGTGAGCTGTTCCTATTAGCAAGTCGTATAGTATGCTTATTATAGTAATGGAAATTACTCTTGAAATACAGTCAGCAGTGGAGTATAAATGACTGTATGAGAATGAGTTAATCAGCTGTCTTTGTTAAATGTTTTTCCATGTGTGGGAGGCCTTGGCAGTTAATGCACTTTCCCCTGATTTGCAGCTGCTGTCATCATTGCTGTATGTGATTGATATGTCTGTCTTCACAGATTTGGAATCTGACACTAACATTAATTAACAGCTTAAAGTCACTGGTACTAATTTCAGAGGGGACTCCAGAAACTGTAGGGGACTGGTTTTTGTACCCCCAAATTACAGCTTTGTATCCTAGGAAGGGTGACAGGATTTTGATGGTTTGTTCTTTGTTTTTGCATACAAGTGTTGTGGACCGGTCTGTTAACTGGAGTTAGCTATAGAAATGAGGAAAAACCAAAATAAACAAGCTGCTTCCCCTCCCCAGCCCTAACAGTTCTTGAGTATGAAATGAAGTGTCCTGAACTGGACCATTGTCAGTGCAATCCTTAAGATGGTTTCACAAGGCTTCTTACGCTTTTGCTGGTTTATTGATTTAAAGGGATAATGCAAAATATATCCCTCTTATAACTTTATTGTTCTGAGGAGAAAAAGATTAGGTATGGAATCAGTCCACCATTTATATTTTGTTTCTTTCTTGCTAATTTGTGAAGGGTCTTCAGGACATGAGGAGAGGGTTAGCTTTGTCTTAACTGAGAAGGAGAATGAATTGTCAGTTTAGGCATGAGTTACACTCACCACCTCTCTCTGCTTTATTTTGCTATGTTGTGTGGTGCTTTTGAGGGTGGAGGTGGTAATCAGACTTGCTTTTTAAAACAAGAACCAGTAAAAATTAGCATAGAAAGTAAGGCAGTAACAGGGGTGACGTTTTACAGAATCTCTCTCAGCCTTCCCTCTAGACGGTTTCAGAGGAAAAGTGCAAGTGAGATGTGAGAACACTTGTTAGCGAGGAAAACTTGTATTGCTCAGCTATTCAAAGTGGTTGAGATTGTCAGGGACCTCTGAAGATCATCTGCTCCAACCCGACTGCTCAAACAGGGCTACCTGCAACAGACTGCCCAGGATCACATCCAGATGGCATTTGAATACCTCCAAGGATGAAGACTCCACAACCTTTCCTTGGGCAACCTGTGTCAGTGCAGAGTCATCTGCATGGTGAAAAAGTGTTAGCTGATGTTCAGCTGTGGAGCCTCCTGTGTTTCAGTTTGTGCCCACTGCCTCTTGTCCTGTCACTGGGCACCACTGAAAAGCGTCTGGCTCCACCTTTACACCCTTTAGGTATTTATACACTTGGATGAGATCCTCCTGAGCCTTCTCTTCTCCAGGCTGAACAGTCCCAGGTGTCTCAGCTTGGAGAGAACATAACATAAAACAAACTGCCCCAAAAATCACTGCTGAGAATTGTGTCCTTTACCTTGATTTTTTTAAGATTAGACTATTGACACTATGTGAAGAAAGAACTTATTTGACCTTGAAAGCTGATATATTATACACTTTTTGGTCTAAGAGAATGAATTTCATGATCTACTTTGTCTACTTTTTTTCCAGACTGAGCTAGATAAAACCATGATTTGTCAGTGATATGCCACAACTATCCAACACATCTCTTTTCAGACATGACTGCCAGGCCTTTTAATAGCAAATGGAGTTCATAACTACCTCAGTGTTATGAAAGATTTCTTTATACACCGCAGCACCATTCTCAAGAGAAAAAAATCAACTTTAAAAAGACACAGAAATTAAAATATTCTTTTAGCTCCCACTACCTGGAAGACAAAGTTCTAAATCAGAACTTTCCAAGGGCAATTGCCATGTTCTAAGATGTATGCCTTGGTGAGTGTATGTGGATTAGAGAGAAGAAGAAAGGATGATGTAACTACTAATCTATTGGATTATTGTTTTATTTTGTGTCCTTAAAATAAAAATATGTCACTACAAAGAACTGTGTAGCACATTCTCTCTGTGAATAGCCTTTCTGATGTTTTTCTAATACTATACTGATAAAGAAATTGCAATTGCTTATCGTGAGGCTACTGTGATTTGTTATGCATTGAATTTAGAGAATGTGCTCAGAACCCTATGAGCAAAAAGGTGGATCAAAAAGTACATGGATTATTTACTCAATTACTGAGGAAATTCTGTTTGGGGGAAAGGTCTATTTATGAGGCATTTCCATTAAGAGGAAGATGACGTGACAGCCTCTGCCTCCTGCAATTTTAACAAGATATTCTATTCATTTTTTTGCATCTATTGACAATGCAGTTACTAGAGATAACTGCTCTTGCTTCCTCTTCCTGCCAAACTAACAATAATTCGTTCAACATAAACCACCAGCTTTTCAACACCCATTTCTCTAGCCTGTGATTTTGCCTTTCACAGCATTTTAAGAGCTTGTTGAGGCAGTTTCTTTGTGCAAATCTTATTCTTACAGCTGTAGCTATGAGAAGGGTTGCCACTGGTCTTATCATCAAACTTCATTAAGTCTGATAAGGTTGTCCAGTAGTGGCTATGCAATATCTGTTAGCAGTGGATCCAGTTGTCAACTGGACAACAACTTCCTTGAGCTTGCCAGGATTTTGCTATCTTTGGCTTTCTTCTAGCTAATATTGTGATCTTTTGAGTGAATATGTCTGCCCTACTTACGGTGAATTGTATCTGTGGATTTCCCATAGACAGTAAGGAAAATTGAATGGGTGAAGACAAAGAGAATAAGGTTAGGCTTTCCTTTCCAGTAGAAACACTTCAGAGCTTGAGTAGAGCATCAAGTGCTATCAGAAAGGCTAATGGACAGCAGAACTTACATGGTGTCTATTGTAATTATATGCATGAATGCAAGATACGAATGCTACCTGCTTGTAATATCATTCTATATGCAAGCGCATCTCCTTTTCAGTGAAGATTAATTTGAATTTTTTAATTGGTGCCTAATAATATAACCTGCTATGTAGGTACTTCAAGGTGTCTAAAAAGCTCTGTTGCACTGCTAAAATGTTAAAGGCTCAACAAGTTATAAAAATTCCTCTGCAACAGATAGGTAGTTATTTTTTAGTGGAATTACGTGTGCAATCAGATTTACACCCTATCCAGGAGGTTTCTTCATGTTAAGATCTTTCTATAAGTGCCAGCTGAATACTCTCAATACTAAAAACATAATCTGTCTCAAACAATAGGCAAAGATATGCTATATTAGCAATTACAACAGAATAGTAACATGTCTAATTTTAATGTTGTAATATCATTAAAAAATACCTATACTTTCTGACTGAGAACACTTATGTCACTAAGACAAATAAAACACGGTTTTTATTCTTCCATTCCAGCGTGATTTTGCCAGGAATTATATGAGCGACTTGAAAAATTAAGACATTTGGTTGAATAAAATAATCTACTTTTTCAAACATTCTATTATATGAATAATAGCTGAGATTGTGGTGAAACCATGAAGTCATTTGGATATGTAGAAATACGTGGCAGAGTCTAAAACTCGAAGAAATGTGTGTTGTTGCTTTATTTTTAAAGTGATACAGTTCTACATCACAGGCATCCTGTTTTCTACATTGCATTCATGATGTAATTCACCCAAAGAAGTTTGAATACATTTTTTATGTGACACAATGGATGCATCACAGGAAAAATAATTAAAATGATTGAGGAAAGTTTGCACTTATGAACCCAATTTTGAGTTCAATTAGGTCAGTGCAGTTTTGAAGTCCAGCTGCTGATAAAATAGGATAATGCCATTTAAGTCAGTGGAAAGTTTCTTCTGACTTCACTGGACTTTGCTCAGACACCAAGTGCACTAAAAAGGTCATTTTTATCAATGCAGAGTGAATTGAACCAGGTTCTCTCAAGTATTTTACTCTATATTGATTTCAGTTAATTAAGAAACTTTATTTCTTGTAATGAATAGATCCTAGCTGTGTGGTAGGTGACACTTCCTGCCTCATTGACTGACTGAACTTACAGGCTGTCACTTCTTACTGGTTGAGAAGTACTGTATTAACCAGTTGATCAGTCTTACAAGGGAAATGCTAGAAGTATGAAAAATTAGCTGTTAAACTTATTCAAAATACTTGCAAACATTAAAAATGCCAACCCCTGACACTTTGAAGATGAACAAAATCAGTGATCCTCTGCATTTTCTGTACTATATCCTTTTCTCCTTGCCTGAATGACCTAAGATCCTACTGCCATTTCCTCTGCTTGGTTAGGCTAGAGAATGGCAGGCTGGTTGCACTTCCACATTTCCAGGCAGATGCTGAGGCTAGAAAGGAACTATAAGCCATTTTTCTCTTTAATTTCTATTATTATTTGTGTGTGTCCAAATCTTGGCCTGCCTCTTGGGAAATGAATCTCTAAGAATTTGTAAGACTTCACACCGTTTACTCATAAAACTGAATTATAAGACTACATGGCTTTGTCAGGTCTTTAAATAAGCTTCTTCCATACTTCCCTGCCAATGTATTTCAGCCCTGACTTCTACCATCTCCAATTTTCCTTTCTTGGGCTATTTACAAACAGAGGCTGCCAATAAAATTATAAATTAATAACACAATTATAATTTGAAACACTTTTTTTTAAAAAAAAGTAGATGGCTTCGATAACAACCAGTGCAATAATGATGGCATAAGCTAAATGCTTTTAGTTATATTCATCTACAGATACTCAGCTCAGTGTAGTTGGATAGAACTCAATGGATTTACAGCAGAGCACATCTTCTTTGCTGTAAGGTAAACTTTTTTGGGGCGTATACTTTATGCACTATTAAGTCAGCTATAAATTCTCCTTTGCTATGGTAAGTATGCAAGAGTCCATGCAAGCTCTGCATTTTAGCTGTTTCTTGAGATAGGTATTTCCACCATTTTATCTTTTGTGCTTCATAATTTACAAATGTTTACATGATGGTCTACTGTACAGTTAATAGGCAAAAAGAGATGCTGCATGGACAGCATCCAAAATAAAGTTTTGTTGTAATACCAAAATCCTATAATTTCTCTTCCATACTTCAGAGAATCAACAGCCAAACATTATTGCTTTCCTTCTTTGCTTAAACTCATACTAATGCAGTCAATTAATACTAAATGAGAAAATCAGAATCTCCCAGCCTTGGGAAAAAGAAAATGGATTTTTAGTTCCTTTTACAATTCAAACTGGTGCTGTTTATATGATTTGGAATGCAGCTAAACTTTATATTTGAAAGGGTGTCATAATTCAGGTATTATACAGAAGTTTCGTCTGTCTTTTCAGAGACAGAGCCTTGTTGTTTGGCCCTTATCAGGCATGCAGTATATTCAGTATTGTATAGTGAAGCATGTAATTTGGTTCCTGATGAGACTTCTCAGGGACCACGGTAACACAGATTCTTATATATACACATACACATCTCAAGGTTTCACTGCCAGGGTGCCGGTAGATACACTCCAGAACATAGAAAATATCTTCAGAATAATTTTTCCTGTAGACTTATGACAAGAAGATTGTAGATGCCTTTTTTGTGTGGTTCCTCACACTTCATACATTAGAGTGAATGCTACATGCTAGGATATTTGCTTACAGTTTTGGAAGAAGAGCAAAGAAACTTTATATAGGTCACTCTTTAGCTGTCTGGTCTTTGTTGGTTTTGGTTCCAGAATTGCAAAACCAAGATAACATTGTTTATGCTCTGAAGACCATTATCTGCCAAACTACAAAGGAAAGCTGGTGTTATTCTAGATGGAGTCCTTGCTATTGCCTGCTTAGTTCACTTCAGCAGCCCAGGTGTTCAGCCACCACAATGAAGTTATGAAATCCTTGCTGCTGTTATAGAGCACCTTTGGAATAACTAAATTGATTTGGAATGTGTTAGGACCAGTGAGAAGGAAGGGTTTGTCCCTTATGACAAGGGGCTTACTGATGAGTGGAGAAGCAGCAAGTACATTGCAACCCTGATCCTAGTAATAGCATCCTTTATTGCAGTCCTAGACTGATAATAAATGAAAGCTTTTCTAACAGACGTTTCTGCTCACCTCTAAAGATTTAGACTAGATGTTTTGGTAACATGGGAAATAGGAACTACAGAAGGTCAGTTGGTAATCAATAAGACTTGAGAAGATCTCAGCACTGCAATTAACATGTTATTGTACAAATCAAATGAAGATGATATGTTCTTCCATACAACCATCTCTGGACAACAATCACAGAAACAATGCCTGAGATTTATACAATGTTTAAATGAGAAGAAAGTGAGTCAAAACACTGGGGTCGTTTTAACATGTTATTAGTCAATTCACTAGTCAGATTGTATTCAATCTAGATGAAAGGAATCAATGATACATTTAATTAGAAAGTTATTGCTTTTGTGAGAAGACTTGCAGAAGGAATTACAATTCTCAAAAGGTGTGTTTAAAGTGTTTTTCATAGGGCACACCATGCCACATTGTATACTGAGGTCATACAAATGAAGGCATGCTTCCTTCAAACATGGGTAATTGCCTATCTGTGCAGCTAAGTAAGTGACCTGATTTTCAGAGGTGCTTGGTGCCTGACTTCTTCTGAAGTTTACAGGTCTTCACTGCCCCTGAAAAGTAGGCCACTTATACAAATGCCTATATATAGATTTTGGTGCTTGACTTAAGGCTGCCAAGCTTGATGATTTTGGATTTAATAAATAAAACAAACCTTCTAAGCTGAAAGTATGTTGGTAAACTTGGCTCTGGCTAGACAAACATTGATGGGATTACAACAATAAAATGTGCATCTTTTGGGTCCATTCCACAAATGCTAAGTGCCTTGAAAAAAATCCCAGCAGGAACATAAGAGTGAATTCTGAAACTAAACTCTAGGCACAAACAAATAATGGCTTTTTTATGATTTCTTTCACCACATTGAGTATTATACAGAAAAATATTTTGACAGACTATCAGTGGAAATTTGCTCATATCATATTTATGTATATGTATGTCAGAGCATAATAATCAGACACTAATATACAGTCAAATATGTAGCTTTATAAACTATATCCTTGCCAATTTTGCCACTCTGTACCTGGTAGGTTACTTAAAAACCTCAAACAATTCCAGACTAGATCTACAGCTGCTGTAAATCTATGTGATTCATGCACTTCAAAGAAGGGAGTATGCTGATATAATCCAGCTGAGCATTTGGTCTTTGCATTCAGCACCAAGAATGAGATCTACAGGTGGCATAAGTCAAAGCATGTCAAATGCAAGTTAGTGGAGCAACACTGATTTGTGTCAGCTGAGGAGCAAGAAGTAGATTATGATGACAAAGACATTTCCCATTACCTTTCCTAAGAATTCCTTTTTTTTTTTTTAACAGTCAAACAAATCCACATACTGAAGTAGAACAGTATAGGTTTGCAGTTCCTGTTTTAATGATGACTTCTTTAAGAGTACTGCATGGCTGTGATTTTACAGTTGCAGATGAGGGAGCTGGCTCTGCTGGATAAATACAGTCTTTCACAGTGCAGAACAGAGTGTGGGAGCATTGTGAAATGGCTTGATTCCAGGGGAAGAAGAGTGGTGAGATTACTTTTGAAAAGGTAGTTGTCAGCAGTATCCAGAGGGTCATCCTTGTTGGTCTCTTTTTTCTTTGCTGTGGAGTCATTGTTGCAAAGTGCTGGATCCCTGACTGACATAAATTATGGTAGATCTATTGAAAATGAGAGTGCTTTGTTGATTCAAGTTCACTGTAAAGCTCACCTGAAAGGTGCTTGTTTTAGTGCTTTGTGTAAGACTCATGTAAGGTTACAGTATATATTCTCAAAAGGTGTAAGTTAACTAGAGGGAGGTAGGAAGAAGTACCTAACAACTTCTGAATTTGATTTCTGTTTTTTTTTTTTTCTTTCATACCTGAGAAAGAATGGGATTGGGTGCTTTAATACCTGACTTTCCTATTAGGCTAGGTAAAAGTCCAGGATTTATAGCTCTGTAGAGGGAGATCAGCTCTGAGGCTTATGAACAAGGTAAAACATGGGAAGTTTCAGAGCTTCCTGAGGGGGAAAATATATCATATGGGAAATGGAATGTGGTGAAGTTGTTCATAGCTGCTATCTAGAATTGAACAGGAATTACCTTTGATTTGTCCAAAGGTACAGTACCTAGGGTTGGTAGACTCTTGTGTTTGAGCTGCCTTGTGTGTTTACAGCCTTTAGGAATTTTGACCAGTTGCAGTGTGAAGCATTCAGGGGCCCAGTAAATTGGACTGGAGGTCCAGTTCTCAAGGTGTAGAGCTAGGTTGTTGCATGCTGACTAGAAACCTTGGCTTAAGGAACCTTTTCAAGTTTTACTAAAAGTGGATGTGTGTGAAAAAGCTTCTTTTTATGATCTAGTGAAACATCGTAATTCAAAAAGTATGTTTTCCTGGCTGAAAACATGTGGAATCTCTTCAGCTCACTCATCTGTTTCTTGCACATAAGCACATGAGAGGGGATTCAGGGAGTTTCCATTGCTGTATATTCTAGCCCAGCCTGCTGGGCAGTATCTGCTGCTGGTGAAGAGCCCACCCTGGTCCTGATCATTAGAAGGTACTGGTAAAGCACAAAAGATCTCTCATAAACAGGATAAACTTTGCCCTTCCTGATGATTTGCCTCCCATTAATTTTAAAACTCGCTGTTGAACATGAGGTTTGTGTTTGGCCTGTGTACAGTGCTTTTTTGGCATACTGCAGAACCCCACCCCACCTTCTGCTTCCTGATATCTACCCCAAAAATCACTGGGGGACATTTATGCACACAATTCCAGGTGTTGAGACTCCAGTAGCTTCAAAAGAATTTATTACTTTTTACTTTAATGCACACACTTCTTGTTGTTGCTACAAAGATTGTCATATCTACTTTCTGTTTAAGCTGATGACTGCTATATATACAGCCAAAGTGGATAAGGGACTGCGTATTAATCCTGAATCCAGAGATGCTCTGATTTCTCTTGGGAAGCTGTCACAATACAGTTCTGATCTTGGAGACTTGTAATAGAGTGGCCCTAGCCTCCTGGTGAGACGTATCAGTAATATTTCCAGTGGATTTTGGATACCTATTTTGCAATGTGGTCCCATCCTTTATGAACCTGAGGAAAACCAATTAAATAACAACAGGACTATGTTGTGTTGATTTTTGCCTCTTTCTCTGAGAGAAATAGGGGGTGATTTCCAACAGGATTTTGGTGCAAAAATTCAGCCAGACTGACACACAATAACTAGGAATTCATGTACAGATGTGGTATAAGTGCTTTGGCAAATCCTGTACTTTGAGAAACTCCTGATATCTGCATTAAAAAGTTGGCTTTTTATGTGCATAATTTTATTTTTTTTTAAATTCAGCTGAAGAATTTCAGGGATGGTTTGAGAGTCTTTGAGGGTCTGGCTTTAAGGCAGGTTGCTCAAAAGTTTGATTATTTTCTAAATTTAAAAATTTATTTATTTCTACTGCTAAGAAAATCCATGTATATACACGTGCAATTTAGATGGTATGACTCTTCAAAATCCATTTCCTTCTCTGTATGTTACTTACTGGGATGGGAGTTGAGGAATCAGTAATCGCTTCTACTTACATAACTAATAATATGTTGTAAAAATGATTCTAGACTTGCCATTAAGAAAAGGAGTTATCATAAGTTTCCTGTAAAAGCACTAATTGCATGCTCTACAATCAGGGGTTTTGGTATATGTCCACACAGTGTAGTGTCTTGCTAGGAGTAACCAAACTGGTACCCTGGCTGGGTGTAGTGTGATAGCCCTCAGATGGGGTATAAGAAATACAACTGACCTTCCAAGGCTAATGATCCCTGTCTGGTAATGAAGCTTGTCAGTTTGAGGGGTAGTGCTTTGCCAATGGGGTGAAACATATGCCATATTTTCATATTTATGGCTTTTAGCTTTTCTGTTTAAACAAAGAGGGGGAAAAGAAATTAACACAGACAGAAAGAAAAACCCCACCCTGTTAGCTGAGTGCAGGGTAGCTAATATAAATAGTTTCTTCCTCTTCCATGTGTAGAGTCTCTTTCCTTTCCAGGGAAAAGGAGATGCCAATGACTTACAATGCAGACATCCCAGTACAGTACTTCTAGATCTGGAGCAGCTTACTCAGTATCAGCCTGATGCTTTGTGGACACTCCTACAGTGTCTCTCTTTCATGCCTTGCCATCACTGCACAAGCACTTTGCATTCATGGAAACTTCCATGAATGTTCCTTCCACAGCAAGAGACAGAACAGTGAATTGTTCTACTAATTAATCTGTGATTTCTTAGAAAACGCCTTTCAAAGTTAAGGCAAAGCACCTGATACAGTGTTGTTCTAAGGACGGACTTAAGAACACCACTAAATAATTTCTTGATTTGATTCTACGGAGGCTGATTCAATTATTTTCTTCATAATCAGATATGACATTGTTGAGGCGAATACAACATAAATAGCTTTTGCAAATTCACTATCCATGAAAAAAGTCATAACCTGCAAAGCAGCATCTGTTGTTACAGAAATAGGCCTGGAACTGAGATAGAGAAGCAATCTACCCCATTTTGCAGCATTGCATGGTAAAGCCCATTGCAAAGAGTGAAGGCGGATCATGACTCCTGCCAGCTGGGACAGCAAGAACCACAAACACTCCGCAGTAATATTCCTTCATCAGTACTAATCTGCAGTATTCAGGAAGAATTTGATTTCTCCATGTACTTGAGGGACAAGGAAACAAAGCAGCAGCTCTGCCCCATTTTACAGTAGGCAGTAATCCTTTCTCACACTTTTGGGGAACATCTCCTAGTATTGATATCTCACCTCACTTAGTTTTCTCACACAGGTTTTGTATTTGGTTCCTCTGCATTAAATTATGTTAATCTTCTCTAGAGAGAAGATCTGTACTATTGATTCGGTTATCTATTTCTGCTGTGTACATGTGCTGAATTTCTCTGATATAACTATTTTTCATAAAGTATTTGAGTGTGGGTGAGATGCTCTTTGAACTCTTTTGAATTAACCATATGTTGCAGGTCCTAACTATGATTACTAACCAATCTTTTCACAAAAATACACCTTCATCTCTTTTGATCTAAACCAAGGTGACTTGCTTTATAAGTAGTTTTACACTAGAAATGCAGATGAGGATAAGTTGGTTTGCCTTTTTGTAAAGTGAGCAGCTGCAAGCCTCTTCTTTGTGACTGTCAATCTCAAGTAGCTTCTTAACATAAATATTCTACTTTTGTTGGTCTCTAAATGGCCCAGAAATATTTGATACCAGGAAGTAGAAATGAATGTGTTGAGGACAGGAATAGCAAGAGCTATTATTTCCTGAGTGACGCTGTGAGAAGAAATCATAATGGGACCTGTCATCATCTTAGTTGATAGAACATTAAAAGAAAGTCCATTCTTTACCACTTGGGCCACCTAAAATAAAAACCAAAACAAAACACCAACCCAGCAACAGAAAAATTAATATAGAGCTCATTAAATACTGTTTTATCTTAAAATAAACAGAAAACCACCATTCTTCCTTACCACAGATCCACAATAATTCCCAGCCTGCTTGGTTTCTACCAAGGGAAATATTTTTCTACTGAAGTCACTCTGACTCCATCTGATTATTGGTCATCTTGCTTATTGTTGTCCAACGTAGACTAAATCCTGAATCCTTTCTTCTTTCTGCCACATCTGTTCTTCTTGACTACTTGGGAAAACAAGAACTTTATGATTGGAAAATAATTTTTAGCTCTTTAAGATGATCAGTCAAGGTCAAGTTATCAGTTAATAGCATGTGTTATTGCCACTGATTTGAGAAATAAAGCCTTGTCCCCAAACCCTCAAGTTTCTTGCCTTTAGGACATGAGTAGATTTTCTGGTTTTAGGGGAGCTGATGGTGACTTACTGTGGGAAGAGCAGTTACCCTTGGTTAAGAAGTATAATTCCTCTTCAAATTATGAGGAATTGAGAATCTACATATTACTTCTGTGTCACAGTCCTAGCTGTGCTTGTGTCATAGTATGTGACAAGTACAAAATAATTTTAATTTGGTTAGGCTAAACTTTGTTACCTTGCATGATCTGGAGGGCAAAGATACCAGCAGGTAGTTATCATGGTTCAATTAATACAAAGTGATTTAAGCTACAAGAACTTGATTCAACGGATATGCAGCATGCACCATGTATTAATACAGAAATGCTGGTGACTAGAAGGAAGCTAAAGGGATTTTACCATCATCATAGGAGAATACATAATATGGAGTAGAATTTCTAGGCTATAATAATGCACAGCAGCTCTGGCCTTCTCTTTTTACACCATAGACACTGAGAGGGAAAAAGCAGGGAAGAGTGAAGCCTAGGATGAGGACATAGAGCCCTCCCTCCCTCCCTTCTCTGAACCCAGAATCACAACAACTTGCCAATCTTCTTTTTATTTTCTTTTCTTCCCTCTCTCTCTTTTTTTTTTAGGTTCTTAGAATAGCTGGGCATTTGGGATTTTCACTCACTTTGTCAGGTCTAGCTCATAAAAGCTTTTCCCCACAAGTGTAGCTAACAATTATCTCCCTCAATTTTTTGTTAGTCATGCCATGGTGATTAGGAAAATCTTCCAAGGTCAGTCTTTTGTTCCATGCAAGTCGTCTGGGACAGGGGGACAGAGATGAGGAGCTTGTACACAAGCTTTAACTAAAGTTAAGTGCTGTCTTTACAGATTAGTTAATTGGATTTTCCTGGGGGAGTAGCTGAGAAATTGGCAACCTTTCACTAAAGAAATGTTTCTCATAAGTTGCCAACTTGCTTGGTGTTCTGTTCAGCAGACTTCAGAGGCAGCAGCAGCTCTTCTATCAAGGGCCAACTTCTCACCAGGTGGAGCTTCCACTACAAACCTGACTTGGTACCGCAGTGGCATGGAGAGGTCTGTTCCTCTGGAAAGGAGGAGGTTGTATCTTGGGAAGGTGGAGGGGAGATGGGCCTCTAGCTGTAGAGGAATTGCTTTTCTTTAAAAAAGGTGGTGTAGCAGTAGGGTTTGGTCTGGATGCAGGGACATCAAAAGCAGCTTCTGGTACTTTGTCAGTAGTTCTCTGGTATGTGGCAGGTACTGGATCCAGAGCTGGTTTTAATAGGACTCCAAACTAAGACCATCAGTTTACATTTTTGTTTGTAAAATCAGTTTACAGTTTTCATTTACAAGAAAACAAACTTCATGTCTGGGGTGAAGGAAGGAAAGACCTTAGGCCAAGAGCTGAAAGCTGTCTTCAGAAAAATAAATTTTAGGATTGCCACTTTCATAACATGCCTTGTTTCATCTTTGTGTAAGCTCATGTAGATGCCATGGTATTAGTTACCCTCATGCTTTCAAGCTAATGCCTGAAAGTAATATACTTAATCCTACTTTCCTGGCCTTACCCCACTCTTACCCAATAAAAATCAAAACAAAATGAACCCTTAAGGTAATGAAACACTTGAGCAATTTAGCTATACCTATTTGATTTCAGGAGCAAAAACCCCTGTCATTTATAATAATCTGGTTTCAGGAATGACATATTTCAACTTTCTGTGAGTTATACTGGGAGAGCTGACACAGACCCTGTTAACAGGTGGTGCTCAGATAGCCCCACAGGAACCTTGGAGCATGTGTGGGGATCCGTGAGGTGAGGTGGGTTGGTGTGGCTCAGTGGCCAGGGCAGAGCTTGCTCAGTGGGGCTGCAGTCCATATGGACCTTAGCCTTAGAAATCTGGAACACTGTTCTGGAAGTCCTGGGTGATATTTGAGAGTAATAAGTGGTGTTACTTATTCAGGTACTCCTATTAAAAAGAATAAAAGGAAATGAGATTAAGGTTATTTGTTCAGCTAGTTTACAATGGAACAAACTCATTGAGGGGGTCAGTAATGTGTTTTTACTCATGCTTTTCTTGTCACAAGTCCATTGTTATTTGCCTGGTCCAAACTGTTTAAAAAATCTCACTATCTGATCTGTTCATCATATCAATCTCTCAGTCTGATTCTCACCTGCGTCTTCCCAGAGCATTCATTTCTTGCTTCCCTGATTGTGCACTTTGTTTTGCTGAGGTTTAATTTTTACTGAGTTTCTTAAAATAGAGCCACAGGGAAGATGCAGCACAATTTGTAGTGTAAAAATCTAAAATAGAAACCCAGAAAATCTTATTTCTTAGTCTATGCTCAGGTTTTTACAATGCATATTTATACTTCACAGGAATTAATTTGGCTTTATTCTGGATCTAAAGCTTTTTTTTTTTTTGAAGTAAGAGTATAAATAAATATTTGCCTTAGAAGTTTTCAGATGGGAAGGGAAATTAATATTGGGTTTTGGTTGTTTTTGTTATTATTTTTATCCCCTCCCTTGAAGCTTTTACACAATAGTAATATAATGATTTTATCTTTATGTTTCTATAATAGTGATTAATGAATGCTGCTATAGTAGGATGAAAGATGGCTTTGCTAAAATGTTTCTGAATGTAAGTTTTGTAAAAATAAAACCCCGATTTTTTTTTTTTTCTTAAACTATCTGCTGATGAACAACCTTTGATTTGGCTGAGCTATGCCAGATGAACTTTTTTAGAATAAGTGGGCCGCCAATTTTTAAATGACATCTTTCTCCTGAAAATACTGCTGCAGATTTGGAAAATCAGAGTAAAATCAGTCAAGATGAGTTACAATGAGTAATGAGATCAGAACTGGGGCCAAACTGTAAAATTGAGTTAACCTCTGTGGTGGTTTTGATGCACTCCGTGTGTAAAGCTTGTTGTGGGTTTTTGTTTGTTTGCTTTGCTTCCCCTCCCCACCCCCCCCTTTTTTTTTTTTTTTTTTTAAAATCTGGAAGATTTAGACCCCACTTTCTAATCTTGTGGTGGATATTCCTGTTTGTAGAAAATCTCTAGCAGTGTGTTGGCTACAGTGACCTGCAGTGGATCTGTCTTTTAAAAGCTTTAATTTATATTAATTTCCTATAATTATCATGCTGTAAACTGTCCATGCAAGACACCATTTTTGATTACATTCACCTTACTGGTTCACTGAGCAGTATGATAGGAAATTGTGCATCAGACTAGTCATTCAAGGTACTGCCTGCCTGTCTCTTAATCAAGATTCAGCTAACCTTGTAGCTTTATAATTTAAAAGCAGGCACTAAAAGTATTTCATCCCTGTTTTTAGTCAACCAGCAAATCCAACTAGCTGGGAAAGTCTGATCATATTCCTTAAAATAATGTGACATGCTATCTGGGTATTGGATGGATGTACATCATGTTGAATCAAACACTGTACCTTTCAGAGTGCATAGTGACCTCCAGTGAGAGATATTTTCCTTGCTGTTGCTTTTACTAGGTGGCAAGCTCCTGCTTTAAATGGTGGATGCTGAAATAGAACTGATCTCTCTCTCATGCTTTGTATCACCCATCAGTTAGACTCACACAGCATGAAAAATTACAAATTTTACATATTTATAGAAAAGACTTATTTTGTATTTGGTGTCCAGTGTTGGAGGATCACAGAATCCTTTTCTGAAATGCTGATGGTGCTATTTATGTGGCTCTTAAGCAATAGTGCAAGCTGCCCAGCCTCAGTGGGCTGTCAGTAGTCTGAGGGACTTGGCAGGAAAGTGAGTGCTGCTGGCTAATGGCCTGGGAGGAGGAGGTGGCTTACAGCTTCCCTAGGCATCCCCTTGCTAGATCTGCCTCCTTAGCTGTGGTATAAATGCAATATGAAATGGTATTCCCTGCCCCAAGCAGTTTACTGTTTCAGAAATGAATTACAGCATCATATGGTTTTGGTAACTGCTGCTAACCAAATTTATGGATGGGGAAATGGATGCCTGCATAAATTTAACTTTTCTGTGGTTACTCATGAAACAAACGACAGAATCAGGGGAAAAAACAAATATTTCGCAAGACTGGATACACATTCTGTAAATGAAAGGCAATAGCTCATACTATGTACTAAGAAATTAGAAATGAGTAATTTACAGAATACCTCAGGTAAATACTGCATAACTTTTTCTCAACATTGTATACTTTGCTTCATGTTAAGGAATTAATGTGCCTCTGGAAGCCTAATACTGGGTACATTTAGTAAAGCATATGGTAGGTTATTGGGTCTGTATACCTTTACAAGTGCAAAATTTACTTCTTTAAAAATAGTTACTTGAAATATATCCTCAGACAATCTGAATATAGTGAGAAGGAGATGCAGAGAGCCTGTGGGGGGAAGGAACCACCTGTACATCAGAGAGAAGTAGAGCCATAGCCTATATAAATTTATAATTTATAATGATACTTAACCATTGATTTTATTTATTTAATTTTAAATCATGACCTAGATGCTTATGAATTCCAAAGAAAGCAACACTACAAAAGTGTTCAGAGTGGCAGTCTCAAATAAGAATCAAAACCACATTGCGCTAGGCACTGTGCAAACACATCAACACTGTAACCTGGTCGCAGATCTTGACGTCTATATGATGGAGATTACATTTGCTGGTAATAAACAGCAGGTGGGATGGAAAGAAAAAAGGAAATACATTAGAAATATTCCATGCTGCTGTGTATTTGATGGTGAGGATCATTAACTGAAATCAAATTGTTTGCTTGCACAGTGTGAGTGCCATGCTTGTGAACTTTGTAGAGAATGACACTGAGATGGTTGAAGAGTGGTCAGGAGATGCACAGGATGTCTGTGAAATCTGACCTGCCCCACACAACTGTCTTGAATTTTCATTGCAGAGTCCAAAAGCACACTGCCAAAAGCTGAGGATGCTCAGCAAGAGGACTTCCAGGGAGCGCAGTGCGGTTTGTGTCAAGTTCTGGCACAGAGGAGCATCATGAGTAGTTGGTCTATTGATATCAGTAGATTGTATGGGAGTAAAAACTGAAGTTAGGAGGATTGGTCCATGTGCTGTTTGTTATCAAAGCTGTAATGAGTACCACACAAAGGTGGCAAAATATATATATGTGTGCACTTAACATATGACTTTGGCATCTGTCTCACATTTCAGTGTTTCTGTTAAGGTATTTATTTTAAAAGAGATTCTCCATGTCCTTATGTCATCCATGTTACCTCAGATGCCTGCTGGGAGCTTTTAATTTGTTTTTAAAGCATTTCAAAGCATGAGAGGTTGGATTAAGTATGAGAATGTAGGCTGCCCCTACTCTTGATTATTATAAGGTCTGTAAAATCTTCTTAATGGATGTGATAAAAGAGGTGGTATTGCTAATAATGCACAACTGTAGCTATGCCACAATGAACAGTTGACCAGAAAGAAAAAAGGTTCAGTACATTGAGTGCTAAAGTAGGTGGAATAACTTGTGCTTTTCAGCATCCACACATGTGCAATCACTAGGGACTTGTCTAACTTTGTGAATTTTCTCACATCTGTCAGATGAATCAGGAATCCAAATGCAAGAATGTGGCATTCATATACACCATGTGCATCTCTGTTATTTCTCTTGTTGGGGTACGCTCATTAAATGGTTGTGTAGTTTCTGAAGTAGAGAGGTGAATTCTTTTTCTAAGGTTGCCTTAGTAGGGAAACTAATCTAATATGGAATAATTATTATTATATTAACAATAGCAATAATTCTATTTCTGCTTGTATTGTAACAGCTAGCCTTTCCTAGTTGTGGTGCATGATGCATCTGCTTATGGTTCAAGTATAAAACAGGCATCCAGATGGAGGAAGCATGAGAACAGGATGGTATTGGTTAACACAAAAGGATCTCTGGGTCAGAACACTAATCTTTTCAACTTGTTAGTACCTGTTGTGACAAAATAAAATTTAAGGAGGGATTTGAAGGACTATAATGTGGTAGCGTTCAGAAGTTTTTGGAAAGCAAATGTATCATACTGCATAGGGGAAAGCACAAGGATGTTTGCATATTTAACAGATGGACTTTAGCTCTTGTAATCATACTACTATTATCACTTGCACACTTATGAATCCTCTGCATAATCTTAACTTTAAAAAGATTGGGGCCCTACAGGGAGGGCCTGTGCATTTTCAAAATTATATGGCAGGAGCACAGCTCTGAAGTGCTCATGTGAAGGTTTAAAACACTATTATTTCTTGTTGCACAGCCTGCCTATTGTCTGTCAAAATGTCAACTAAGAAACAGGCTTTTACTGTAGTGCTCATTGGTGTTCTCTTGTCACATAAATTTCTTCAACCAGTAGGATTAGTAAAGCAGTATTTCTTACTTTCTGTACAATCCATTACTGGTTCTATATGACAGTGCTCTTAAGGGAATTATCTATGGTAGGGAAGGAATAATAACTCTTATTTCTGATTGCTCATGGTTAGTAATACTAGATATTAAATAGTGTCTTGTTTGCCAACACCATTTTTGGTATTGCCTTATTGAATATTCCTTGATTGCAATATAATCAGCATGTACTGGTCTGTATTACTGATGTTTCTAAAGGTGGATCAGCTGAATTTAGTGCGTCTTAGTGAACTATGAGTGAACTTGTAGTAACTATGGGTAATTCTTCTTAAAATTCCCTGGAGGAGATCCAGTTCAGCTGTCAGTCAGGCAGGTACACAGTGAAATTTGGTGAATGTTTTCAAAAGAACCTAAGATTAATGAGGTTTTGCCATTTGCCTTTTACCTCAGAAGCCTACATTTTCTATAGCATGATGTGAGTTTGAGTATCAGTTTGCAGGTGATCAAGGCATGCAGACAGTTTACAATTGAAGAGTGGGTGGGTCGCAGGAAGGTGGAAACTGTTTGCATGCATGCTTGCCCTGCCGTCATGCAATACAGTATACATCACTGACTTGTTTTGAACACACACGCCACATTGTGACTTATGTTTGCTGAGCTATGTTTTCTTGAGTCCCTAATGCTGAGCAACATTATTTCATATGTAGACCTTGTTTTCCCATTCTCCCGCCCTGACGATAATTCCAGCAGCTGGACTGACTCTATTTTTTTTTTCCTTCATGAATATTCATGTCTGAAAATATTGAAAACAATATTTTTCTTGGAACAAAAATGTTAATGTAGTTCTGAAAGAATTGTAGTAATGCCCAATGGAAACTTGCTCTGCTGCAGAAACTGTTATAAAGCTTCCATTTTTCCTTTAGATGCTTTTGGGAAGGACCTCAGGAATGATGGAAGAGTGCTGCAGTTTGTACAGTGGGCTGAAGGTCTAAATGTGAGCCAGCTGGGAACAGCTTCATTGCAAAACAAAAAAAATCTGAAACTCACAATGCTGAAAATTACAAGGAACAAGCTACCTAACATGGACTTCACAGAATCTGTTTCCTCTGAATCAGACACTATTTTTTTTTTTTTTTTAAAAAAGGTCTGTCCTGGAGATAGGTGTATATCAGAGAGATTTTATATAGAGAAAGCAAAATGAACAGAAATCCTTCTAAAAGAACCTTCTTAAGCCTGAATTATTCACCAAATTTGCAAAGGCGGGACAAAAAGTTCAGGAGCTAGTTTATGTGTTTCCTTTTCTTCTTTCCTCTCTCTCTCTTTTTTTTTTTTCTTTTTGGTTTGTTTGTTTGTTTAGCAGAGCCTTCTACTGTGTAAAATCTGAATAACAGCAATCTCCACCTCGGTAGGGTATTAAGAAAGTATTGCTTGGCAGAAGCTACCATCCCTCAGGGTGTGCTGTATGTGATGTGGAAGACTTGATGATCCCAATGATGGCATAACTTTTGGATTTAAATTGGGGTCCCATCTGGAAATGACTTCCTGCATTAAGTTAATGAGACACAACTGAGTGGAGCTAAGCTCTGGCATTACTTAGAAGATGGGGTCCTGTCTGACAGGAAACAGATGGGGGCTTTCTCCTTACAAGATAGACAACTTGCCCTGATTGTACTCTTCTTTAGTTTCTACACAGAGTTCGCTGTGGGAGTTATGATTTTACCCCGCATTCTTGACTATGCTTTGAAAAACAGATGAGGACTTGGGTCTGGGTGTGTACTGTTTAAGCTTAGAAGATTTGTACTTTCTGTTTGCACAGACTTTGATTCTGCTGTGACCCCTCAAAACCAGGAAGACATGTATGCCATCTTATCTATAATTTCCTTTTATTAGCACAGACTTGAAAAAAAAAAAAAAAGCTTGCTGAAAGTGAAATTTCTCAATTTCAAAGTAGGTAGTTAAGGTAATACCCTGAATTTCAATAGTGTCAGACTGCCAAGCCAATCCTTTGATTTAATTTTAAAATTGTAGAGTGGTACAAGGGTCTTCACTGCAAAACCAGAAATGTTCTGATTTCACCTGAAAGTGAGCAGAGGCTTTGTAAATTTGAGGAAATTATTTGTAACTGATCTTAGCTCGTTTTTTTGAGATGCATCTTGAAATCTGTTTTGTATTCTCGTGGGCTTCATTGCATGCTGTTTGTTTTTCTTTCAGCAGGCAGCTCTGGCTTTTTTTGCAGCTTTTTTTTTTCTGTGGGATTATGTTGCTTTCCAGGAAAATAAGGTTGCATTTTGAGGATAAACCATTAGGCATCTTTACTGGATGTATCAAACTTAGTCTTTATTCCTTACCTGAGCTGCAATAGACTTTCATCAGTGCATGTCATCTTGTTGCTGGGAGAGTAGCTGAGCTTTTCAAAGTGGCTTGAATTGAAGTAATTTTTACTAGCACTGCACATAATGGATATTAGATTCTTAATGAAACAGGGATGCTTCAGACCAGAAGAAATTCCACCCAGGCATACAGATAACATCTGACAATCAGTTTGTACCTCAAAGAGAGAAAGATAAGTATGCAATCTCTCCTATGGCTGCTGTTTAAGAAATGGATTCCTCTTCTACCAGTCTTCAGACCTCATGGAGTTTTCATCCAAGATCAAGAAAGTGAAACTCGTATCACACACACCAAGCAGCAAGAAACTCATATTATTCTTCAGCCTTTACCACTAACGGATTTCTCAGACATGGCCATTTTTTGAATACCAGTAGAAAAGTGGTTTCCTTAAGAATGCTAAACCAAATTCAGTATGGATTCAATTTGATTCTTGCTGACGGTTAGTGCCAATTAGTGCTGGGGAGCCAATTCAGCAATATAACGTCATTGCATAGAAGCATGTAGAGGAGGTCCAGTTGTCATGCTGCAGTCTTGGCAAAGGCCTGACTCTAGCCAAGCTTCTACTGACATTTCTGCATTATGTATCACTTTGTGTTGTTTCTCTCCATCAAATCCCATTTTCTTCCCATCCTCCTCAGGGGCAACTTCAGTCCAGTTATAAGGTTGGAATTTCTTCAACAGGAAGCAGATGATTTGGGAGGCTAATAATTGAGTCTAAGCTCACACCTTCACCAAGGACCACCCTGGTCTTTGTGTTGGAACTGCCTTGCACTGTTTGAAAATCCAGGTGTGCTGCATGTCCATGAGTTGCTCTGTGTGTGTGTTAAAGTAGCAGTGAGAATAAAGTTTAGTGTCTCCTTGCTGGAGGTAGTGTTGTCACCTGCTCTCTTCCAACTGAGTCTGACAGTTTGATGTGTGAGGTTTTCGTTCAACTTCAGGCTAGCGGGCACCTAGACATAGTGCTTCTAACCCCAGGCTGGATGACTGCATCTCCTCTGCCTCTGTTTTATTTATTCATTGTAAATCTGGGTCATTTTACAGAAGTGGATTAGAGAGCAATCAGACAGTCAAGCTGAAGGTCAACTTCTCTCAATGCAGTAGTGACAAGAAAAGGATATGCTAGAGGCAGTAACCTCTGTGTCTTGGAGCCATTGTGAGCATAGCATAAACTGACTTGTTTGAATGTACAAAGTGGAGGAAAAACTTCACACCTGGTCTGTGCGCTGTCAGACACAAAGTGTTTTCATTTGGGTTTAGACTAGGCATCTGTGCAGTAAGGTATATAACAGTTGTCAGATTTGAATGGATTTCTTTCTAAAATGTGTCTCCAGTTGCCATAAAGTTTGAATAATTTTTTTTCCTCTGCTTTTTTTCAGTTGTATCACTTATGACTTGGGTTATGCTCTTTTATAATGTATTATTGTATTTTCAACAAAGGTCAAAAAAAAAAATTGCAAGTATATTAAAAATCTTTAATCGATTAGTCACACTGCCATACCACTGACTAAAATATGCAATACACCCAAAACCACACTAAAATGCTCAAAGTTTTATTAATTATTAACTTTGTAAGGCAAACATTTAATAGTTAGGAAATTTGGGAATTAAATCGCCTCATCCATCTTCATTCATCCCCATGTTGTGCTTGTGTTAAAATAAAGTCTTCAATCACAGGGCACTGTCCTTTCATTTCCCAAGGACCCATAACTCGGTGCACAGCACTGACAGAACTTGCCCAGTGACTTAAGGGAATTCAGCATCAAACAGAACTCATTGTACAAAGCTTAGATTTCTCTGCATTCATTGTGGTTTTTAGATGTTTCTAGGTATTCTGATAAATGGGATGAGCAAATATTACCCCACATTGGAAGCTGTGGGCCAGAAAGACATGGAGAATAAGGTCAGTATTGATCAATAGTGGGAACCCAGATGGAAACTCTTAGGGTCTGATTTCTCCATATACATCTGCATGTACATCCTGTGTATGTGCTGCCTCTTTGACTTTATTCGCAGAATGTCAGCAAGAGAGAACCTTGGTGTGGCAAGGTAAGAAGCATATCTTCTGGGAGTATTACATGATGTAGGGTGGCTATGGCAGGGGCAAGAACAGAATCCAGTGTTGGAGCATTCAGCTTACCCAGCAGTGAGACCATTTTCTGTCTTCCCACAACCCACTACTTCATCTGCCCTGCACCTTTCAAATTCTGCACCAGACAAGAAGGAATCCTTCCATGCTGTAAAATCTCTGTTCACCCCTTGTGTCAGGGGTTCCTGACATGTTGTTCCTGGTATGGAAGGTGGTAAAGATGCTGTGAGAGGATATTGAGATCAAGAATTAAAAGATTTTCTTGTGATTCATATATATTGGAAAAGTGGGATGAGGTAATTAAAATTGTTGTTAGCTAACTTGGCTTTGAGGATTTGGCAAGTTCTGGATACTCAGGCTTTGAAGCAGGCAAGAATTACTGCCCTCTGCACACTTTCTGTAGAACTTCCTTTTTGTGGCACAATTCAGTTTAGCATATAAATAAACTTTAATTAGATAGAACAATTCCGAATTATGTTCACTATCCAGTTTTGTGCACAGATTTCAAACTTACGCAGTCTTCTTTTAGATGAACGTGCGCAGTCTTTTTTTAGATGGGGGGGGGGGGAAATCTCCAGTGACACAAACTAAGAAAAATATTTTAACCATTTTTGTTTAAAAACATAATCCTTACAAATGGAAAGAACTAAATCCTGAAACCAGGCAGTGAGACTGAACATCCATTTTAATCATCCGGAGGAGGAGGACAATGCATCTATTAAAAACCATTTTCATTTTTTGAAGTATCTTATGCTAATTATTCTTGGACAGAGTCTTGGTACTGAGATGCAAATGAGCACAAAGAAATTTAAAGCGGTGCATACTCCACAACTGAGTTTTGGTTGAAGCTGAATCCCCTGAGGATCTGAGATTTATTCTCATTATAGCTTCTATTTTTGTTTAATTTAGGGTCTGTTTTTCAAGACTGTTGCTTGTCAAATCTCTGCTTGTGCCAGGGATGCATTGTATAGATGAGGTGCAATAGTCCCAGGCTTTGTCATAAAAATAATGAATAAAAAAATCTTTATGACTTCTTAAGGATTTACTTTAAAGATTCAGCACAAAAAGTTTTTTTTCTTTTTTTTTTTTCTTCAGATACTTCTGTCTCCTCCATTACATTATATTAACAGGAAGGTAATTATGCAGACCCCTGTGGGTTCCACTGGACTGAAAGGTGAGAAATGAGTGTTGGCAACTATCTACATCCTTCCTTGGAGAAGAAAAGCTCATCACTCCTTTTACAGCTGTTGCCAGGATTTAGTGCAGTCATTTAGAAATAGATTTTTCTTTCTTATTTTTTTGAGAAGGAATACATATTTCTGGAACTATTTTGACCTAGTGTGATTTCAGCACTAGGAAGAAAATAGCTCTCATTTTCAAAGCTCTTGAGAGGGTAAATGAAGGGGGGTGTTGCTCAGCATGTCCCATCATGCTGTCTCTGGCATTGCTTGCAACTGGGTTCAGATTATTTAAGGACCATGAATAAAGAAAGGTTCCTGCATGACAACTACAGGGTTTGATCTTAGAACTTTCTCACTCAGCAGCTCCTGTGCCTTACTGTTTTTTGTGGAAGGAGTTATTAAATGTGAAGAGGGTAGAGAAACTAATCTTTAGGTGGCTCCTTGGGATTTGTTTAGCTTTTTAATTTTAACATACCTGAAAGAACCTTCTTTGTTTCCTTGGATATCTAGGCAAGGGATGGAAGAAGAGAATTGCACTAGGCTTTGGAGATTTTCTATAAGTTTTCTGAGCAAAGTGGAGGGGAAGAAGTCTTTAAAACATCCATATTTTGGTGTTATTCATGGATTTTAATATCTCCATTACAGCTGCCAAAGCATCTCAACCAACAACAACAAAAAAACACCCACACCAAAAAAACCCACCTGACCCCCAAACAAACCTGGAGGATTGTCAATGGTTTCTGAGGGTGTCTTTTCAGGGACTTTAAACACCAAAAATTTTCCTCATTTACTTAGGGCTAAGAAAAATTCATTCACTATGGTTCATGCACTGGCAGCAGAGTACTCCATGAGAAACCTGAACTGAACTGAAATTTTCTTTTTCAAGCCTTCCCATTGAAGGAAGCACATAATCTGATCATTTTAGGAGTAAGAAAGCTGGAGGAACATCTTAGCAACTGCCTGCTATAGTACTTAAATATGTTGATCACTTATGAAGGTAGGTTTGTTCCTTAGCTGGGCCAGCTTGCTTTCAGTAAACAATTGTTGCTAAATCATGTGATTGCATACAATTATTTACCTTTCTTATTTTCACCAGAAGTTATATGTAAAACACTTCAGGGTATCTTGCTGCTCTGTGACTACAAATCAATTTTGATTTCTGCTGTAGGTCTCACAGCATTCTCTAATCCAAAAGAAACAGTTTATAGGAGCTAGGACTTTGTGAAGCTTCTTTTGCAATGGTTTTAAAAGCAAAAGGGTGTAGAAAAGTCTTACTTCATTTAAAAAAATGTGAAGGCATCAATATAAAGTTCTGAACTTTTAACAAACATTATATATTGCTTAATAGATCCCAAACTTAACTTACATTAAAATATGTAATTTCTTCCAGCCCCCTTCTCCCACCGAACAATTATCCTGACATACTTACATGACAGACATAACTTGTCACTCTGCTGTCTTTCTCCTAGTGACTCAGAGCATGGGAAACCTATGATCCCACACAGTTCCAGTGGGTACAGGCTGAAGGAGAGTTTCAAACTTAGAAAGTTCTTTCTGTGGGAAAGAAGAAGCATAATAAAGCAGAGTGGATTTTCTTAAATTTGTACTCTGAAATAGTTCTTCCCTGAGGAACTATTACTGTAGCAGAGTATAGCATCAGGGTACTGCTGTTATATTTCACCTATACTGGCCAGAGTTCTCATGCAAGATTACATAAAAGAATAATTGTCAGAAACTAGTCAGAATCCTCTCTCTGTAAGGTATGAAATATTGTTCTGATGAGATGGTTAATGGATAATCTGTGCTGCATATTTGTCTAAGATGTAGCCCTAAAACTGCAAGAGATAAGCTAAAGAGAGTAGTAGAAGAGCATATGTAGAAAAGTAAGTGTGTATCATATCTTTGTCCTCTTAGGGTGCTGCTGATGCATTAGTTTTGTATTTCCTTGAAAGCCTCTCCAAACTAACGTATTATTATAGGAAACTCCTTGAATGATCACAGGTTTTCTAGTATACTATAGAGGCAGAGATGGACAGACTTTTCTTGGGCAGCCAACTTGTATTTTCTGCCAGTAAAAGAATTTTCTATAGGTTTAACTGGACTCTGAATCTTGGCCTTCACACAGGGCAACTCTGTTTGGGCTTGTTAGTGGCCATCAATGCAAGGTTTCTTCTTGAACTGAGATTCCACCCACAGTACTGCATCCAGCTCTGAAGCCCTCAACATAAGAAGGGTATTGATGGGTTGGAACGAGTCCAGAGGAGGCCACAGAAATGATCAGAGGGGCTGGAACATCTCTGCTATGGGGACAGGCTGAGACAATTGGGTTTGTTCAGCCTGGAGGGGAGAAGGCTCTGGGGAGACCTTATAGCACCTTCCAGTACCTGAAGCAGCCTACAAGAAAGCTGGAGAGTGAATATTTCCAAGGGCTTGTAGTAACAGGACAAGGGGTAATGGGTTTAATTTGAAAGTGGGGAGATTTAGATTAGGTATCAGAAAGAAGTTCTTCCTGGAGACGGTGGTGACACTTGAACAGGTTTCCCAGAGAAGTTGTGGGTACCCCATTCCTGGTTGTCTTCAGTGCCAGGCTGGATGAGGCTATGAACAACCTGGTCTAGTGGAAGGTGTTGGAGGGGGATTGGAACTAGATGACCTTTAAGGTCCCTTCCATCCTAAACCATTCTATGATTCTGTGAATTATATAAGTTCTTCAGCCAGATCCCAGATTCCAGATCATGTTTTCCAAGGCTGCTTGAACTGTCATGAAGTCTGTATTTTCTGGCTGTTGAATAATAGTTTCATGCTTTCCAAGCAGAACAGTAATTAATGAGATTTTTTTTATAAGTGTTAATGGAGTGAAGGTGTTTTTGTGTAACTCTTTGAAGGCTGTTTCTGACGTATGAACAACACAAATATAGAAGTCTTTAAAGTGATATACAAAATGGTTTCTTTAAAGCTTACTGTACAGCATTTTGAGTACTGTCATTCAAATGTAGTCCAGAAGTCTGAATATTTGCACCTTTAAAACTCCATTTAAACACTTCATGGGAAATGTCTTCCATTGTGGTAACATAGTCAGGAAGGACTTAAAGCCATCCTCTTGGTTTTAAGTTAAACTGCTGTGCAATTTGTGCATGCAGAACAAGATGGAAGAAGGGGAGATCATTACTGGTTATACTAAGGAAGCTAGTTAGCAATGTGTGCAATATTTTCATTTGATAAGGAAGTTCTAATCTGCAGTTTCAAATGTGCCATCTTCTGAATTTTGCCAACACCCCCTACTCATCTTTTTTGCACTCTTGTCTGCAGATGGAGTTTTAGAAAGGAAGTAGAAAGGATGCAACATGGAAGGTAAAAGTCAATGTTAGACTGTGGTAAGGATTGAAGCAGAATGTATGCATGTTAGTACAAGTTATAAGAGATGAGTCTGCTCTTAGAAAGTGAACTGCAAAACAGAATAGAATGTAATTCCATTTTACATACATTTATGGTGTTTATCATAGTAATGTCCAAATAAAAATAATTTTCTAAATGAGATAACCCAAGAAAAGATATTTTCAGGAACTTGGACCCAAGTCCTGAAGCCAGGAAAACCTAAATCAAACCTTTCACTAAACTTACATCTATGAGATTTTGCCTAAACTTTAGGCCTGTCCTGCTTCATGCCCACACAAATCTTGAGAAGTAGCCTAGAATAGGTGAAAATATTAGGCTGAATCTGAACGGTGTCTTGACTTGCCATGGCTTGTGTTTAAATCAGAGTTAAGGTTCTCAGCCTCTCTCTGGAGATCCTTTTTATCTCCAGAATATCCTTCAGTTAAAAATGGAACTGAGCTCAAAACAAGAAGACTCCAAGAGCTATTCATAAAAGGGCTTAATGCAGGGATTTCAACAAGTATATTGCTACATTGCTGACCTGTATGCATAATGTAAATGGACTGAAATGTGCACGTTGATATTTTCTCCTCAGCTGTATTATTTCTGTTATTGGTATTTACATTATGTTCCTGTATCAAACTTCTGAGTTGCAGATTTTACTAGCATAAGACTCTCAGAAAGGAAATCTTCATAATTGTCTGCAAAAGATGATTTTATGACTGAGTTATACTATTAGGCTATAGGAGATGTGAATTTACACCTTATTCCTTTCTTAGACTTTTTTTTTTTGATGTATTTCAAGGGATCAAGGGATTTGACCTTTGTCTTCACCTTTGTGTAAAGAAAGAAAGAAAGAAAAAAACCTATAACTATTTCTCCCCCCACCCTGAGGGGGTAGGAGGGGGAGCCTGAGAGGACTTCAGATATGGTAGAAATGCCAGTAAAATATGTATGCATTTACCAAGTAAATTTTAAAGTTACAAATTCACAGCAGAAGTATTTCTGCACCTTTCTACCCAAGGAGGTTAACAAATATGTCAGAACATATTTGATCAGTCAGATGCATTTTGAATTTTAATAAGCAAGACAAAGTAAAGCATTTTACACTACTTTTTGTCTATTATTGTTGAAGAGTGGTAAGGTTAGAATTGTAAGTAACAGTTTACTAGGTGTTCTGCCCCTGTAAAGAAGTAGGGGAGGCCAGAAGAGGGGTAAAAGGGGAACTAAATTCAGTGGGTAACTAACTTGCTGTGTGTTACTCGCCCAGTTCTAGGATATGGCATCATATAATCCTATTGGGTTACCTCTTGGCAATTCATACTGGAAGCCAGGGGTGCTGCCTCACAGAGAACTGATGCAATTAGTGTAGTTGTCAATCTGCAGCATGTATATTACTGCAGGAATACTGTGTCATGGCCTCAAAGTTCCTCCTTTCTGTTCCAGATCTGTATGTCTCCTCACTACTGCCTAATTAAGTAATATGATTTTATGAAACACAGATGTCCGTTAGGGACCAGACTGAAATTACCAGAGTTGCTTTATTTGGAACCTACTTTGAATTCAGGTCTCTAGAACCTGGAAGATGTCAATTGTGCTAACCCATATTTTACTAAACCCTTGATAATTTATCTTTAAATTGGGCATTCCACCTCCAGCCCCCACCCCCCCTTAAAGTTTGTATTTGTCTGTAGAGACTTTGGAAGGAAAAACAGCTCTTAGCTTGCTGGAGCCACTTTTGTTTCACAGTGAAGCCTAATGAAAATTAATTGGTAGGGCTGCAAGCTTTCTCTTTCAGACTATTGCAATTTGGATATTTTTGCAGACTGCAGCAGCCCATAGTTTATCCATTATTTAGCACCTTCTAGTACTTGAAACTCTCATCAGGTATTTGCCCTCCAGGTGCCCCATCAGGTGCTCTTATAGCTGGGCAACCAAAAAAGCCTAATTTGATTAACTAGACTGGATGCTGGTTTGCACAACTTCATAGACTTCTCACTAATATTTCTGGGTGAGATGGAATTCAGCAGCTAACAAGAGTACTTAAGCATCTACCATTAAGGGTGAAGAGAAATCCTTTCATAATTTTAATCAGCTTTGCATTTCTAAAATGCTTAGGGATCACTTCAAATCCACAGATGCTTTTGGAAGAGGCATGGTTCACTGCACAGACAGTCGCAATATTGCCTGGTCTGAGCACAGCTGAAGAGATATACAGCTGACGTAGATTTGGAAGGTCACAGTTGCTGTATTTACTGGAGCTTATTATTAGCTGGAAACTCTATTTTTGCTATCAAGTGCACTTGTCAAATCCAGGTTTGTTGTCAGAGGGCAGGGAAGAAGTGATATTCCCTGAGAAGCTGTCCTTCTTATGACCGTTCAATAGTATTCCTAAATGAAGATTTAATGTATTTTGAATGGAAAACAGAATCTGTGTTCCATCCATTTTGAATCAGGGAAAAACAAAAGCATAAGTGGCATTCAGCCTTCTCTCCATGGATACATTTCTGCAGAGCAGCAGGACTTTGGCAGCAGAGCTCTCTTCATAAAGCAAACCATTTTCATAAACTGCAGGAGGGTTGGTGGGGTTGGTTTTTTTTTTTTTCCTTTCTCTTTTTGGAAGCAGAAATAACCCAAAGAGTGTATTCTGGGAGGTACTGACTTTAGTGATTCCTGAAATTCTCTCCTTTACTTTCCAGTTTTAATTTTATTATGTAAGTATAATTTTCTTTCCTTTCCATGTGTTGTGCATCTGCTCTACAGGCTCAAGCCAGAAAAAAACCATATGGGGACATGAAAATCTCCACTGCATTAATGCTAGAAGACAAGTTTATGTTCATTCCAAATGGCATCAATGTCTGCTGTCTATTTTCCCTTTACATCCCTTCCAGTGACTTAAATTTGCGGTGTTGTCTAAAACACACAAGGAAAGAAAAGACCTGTCTGATTACGAACTGAAAAATATTCCTTGTAGTGCTGGAATTTGGGTGATCAATGAATTTCACCATAAAACACACCATTGAGCAATTTCTGTTTCTTCCTTTCTAAGGTAGCAATTACTGCACAAGAACCAGCTCTCCTTCTGACTGATCTCAGTACTTTTCTTCACTTCATCTCATGGCAGGTTCTGTCCCCCAATCTGCATAGAGGCAATAGTCTTTGTAAGAGTGAAAGTAATTCAGATAAAATCTCTCTGGTGTCTGGTGCTGTCATTAGGTAAATACCTCACCTGCTGTACTGTCCTTATCATTCCAGTGATGATTGGAAGTGGTATGAAAATACCATGTAGGCATTATAAAAAAAGACAATCAACTTCAACACAGCTTGATCCAACCTGATGCTGAGCTGCCAGCTTGACCAGGGAAGGTGTAGTTACCTCATGTTGGTTGTGCATGATTACTTGTCATAACATGAAAGGTTAAAGAAAATGATTCTGCCATCATGGACAGAATGGTATTTAGAAAAATTAATAATAAAAGTCCTGGCTGTACTTGAGTAGAAAATAGCCAAGCACTGATTGCTTTCTAAAGGACTCAGGCTGCGTTATATACACTTGTTTTTATAAATAGCTATTTGAAAGTGCATGTGAACTTGTGACAGACATGGGCTTGACCTGAAAGTCTGGCCTGAAAGAAATTTGGAATTCATTTTCACATGGTAAAATCCCTTTTACTCACAATGAATTGAAATAACCATTGCAAGAGAGATGCAAGCAGTTCCCACCATGCTTGTTCTGATGCAAGGCCAGGAGCACTGCTTGGTCTAGGATGGCTGAAAACCTTGTGGCTATAGCAAGTCCATGATAATAGTACCCGTTCCCTTGCCAGCTTCTACAAAGTGACTGCTGAGGTTTTGTGCTAACGTTGGTCTCTGATGGCTTTGGGAGACATCTGCAAATAGAAACTTGCTCATAGAAATTTGTTGGGATTGGGCTGGGGTTCTCACTTAGATGGTGACTTCTGTCCCTTATTAGCTCCCTAAGGCTCAGCTTTCTTGTAGTGTTTTTCCAAAGCTTGATCTGTCCTGCTCACCAGGTGTGCAGAACTCTGATTCTACAGAGGAAGATGCTCCTAAGAATATTTAAGGACTCAGTTGCTTTCCTATTGCTTCACAAGATCCTGCATCTCGTTCCCATTATTTTTATCTTTCTGGAGTTACATCTCTGACTCCCACTCACTTCCAGGTTCAATGCTTTTTTGCCAGATGGGAGACACAGTTAGTCCTTACAGTCCACTAACACTGAGTATTATCAAAATTTACACAAATAAACACCTAATCTGAAAGGAAATGCTCTTCCACAGCCCAAGTCCAGCTCAGAAGGTAGGGGATGCAGCAAAAAGAATGAACTGCTACCCATAGTGTCAGCCCCTTGCTGCATGATGATGTTACCCTCTGCGAGGGGCAGCAGCCAGCACGCCTTCTCAGGGAGATCTAAGCAGGTGTCTCTGACTGCGGTATCCTGTGTGTGCTGGATATCAATAGAGGTATGAATCCATCTCTGTCCATGCAATAATAGGCAGGTGGCAATGTGTAAAACACGCAAGTTATCCGTCCTTAGAAATACATATAACCATAACTTCTTTCTATGGAAAAGACTGTAATTTCAGCCTTTGTTCATCTATGATACAGCTCAGTCCAGAAATGGGAATGTGTGGTGTTTGTGAATCATAAGTAATAAACCCAGGACTGGATGTATCCTCCGTGATGATGTGGTTTCTGCAGCAGGGAACTTGCTGTGCTGGTCAATGCCATGAGAGGATGCGTATCCACCTACTTCTGTGTATTCCCTTTCCTTCTCCTCCTGTGAATCCCCTGCTGCACTGCAGCTAAGGCTGGGGAGAGAGTTGCTGAAGTATGGTTATTAATTAAGGATGAGGTAGCCATTCTAGATCAGATGTACACAGCTCTCTGTAATCCCTAACATTTGTTGTGTTCTCTATTAGCTTTCACAATGACACTTGGCATTTCCTTAATTGCCTGAGATGTTTTAAATTGATCTTTCTAAACTGATTTTCTCTCTTGTCACATCCGCCACTTCAAGTCAGACTTCAAACGTTCCTGTTCTGGCTCAACCTCAGTATCCCTACAGTATTTGATACGTTTTCTTTGGGAAACATCTGCCAGATTCCAGAATCATTTCCTGCTGTTTCTAAATGCCAAGGTTAATACTGGATGTGGCTGTTCTTAGTACTGGCCTCATTACTGTAGTCAACCCTTAGAGGCTCCATTTTATTTTTCCCTAACCTTTGGTTGTTTACATAAGTGAAAATACATCTCATTCTTATGGTGTTGAATTAGCAGTGCAAATATCATCTCTGATTCTTTTAGGCATTGTCTGTCTATTTTCCTGTTCACTAAGGACTGATTCCCTAGCTCCCTGCTCCCTTTCATCTTAAATGCTACTCTTCTTATCACCATTATCAGAACTTTAATTATAAAGTATTACTTGCTATGACTGAGTGGCAGAAACTGGCCTTAAAGTAATACTACTTGTATTTTGTTTGTTTGGTTTTTTTTTTTCTTTATATAAATCTACTTATGTTTGGATTCAGAAGGATTATATTTAAAGGAAATTCACATTAAGTTATAGTTTGATCAGTATTCCAAATTTCAGTTTTAGAGTCTAAGCAGAGTATATTTGGGGACTGAATTCATCAGATGGGCTGTCCATACCTGTGCTGAAGAGGACAGAGAGAAAACAATCAGCAATATTAATTTGTTACTCAAAGCTGACAAAAAGGATCTTTAATATTTTTCCCTTATTTAAATTTCCTCCTGGTTATCTTGACAGAAGAAAACAGTTTGTAGCACAGAAGAATTTCATAAGCTCATTTTTCACTAGTTTGAAAAGATCAATGATAAGATGACATAAACTGTAGAAAAAAAAAAAGGGCTAAATCATGTGAAATTGTAACTTACATGTTTCTGAATATCACCTTGTTTTGGACTAGATGATCTGTAGAGGTCCCTTCCAACCCCTACCACTCTGTGAATCTGTGTGTTAAATAAGGTTCATGTTCCAACACGGAGCCTAGTTGAAAATCTATACTTAAATTGTATTTCAACTGATGAATAAGGCAGGCAAGAAATAAAGAAAGAAAAATACCCATTACTTTTCGTTTTACTGGGTGCTTTTAGTAGGCAGTGGTTGACACCTGAAATACTTTTAGGTAGTAGCTTCTTTGACATAGTACTGGTTAAATCGTAGGCTTGGTCAAGCATATAGAATGTTTGATATACGTGAAACACGCTGAATGGTGTAACATTCTGTGCTAATAAGCATTCTTATTTCTCTCTTTCTTTTTTTTTCACCCTCCTTCACCTCTGCAGCCAACTTCAGCTTTTTCACTTTTTAGATGATCCTCAGATCAGTTATCAGCCAAAATGAGAGCTAGGCTGGAAATTCTGTAGTCTGCTGTATTGTTTCCACTGTGTAGGATGTAACCATTCAGGGAAGAATAGCATGTCATATACTGATACTCTATAAAATTCCTTTAAAATTGTTGAGAACTTAGCCTTTGTAAAGACTGATTTAAACATTTAAGACAGTTGAAATCTAAGTGTGTATCAGACTTTAATCATAATTGTTTAAGAGGTAATAACACTAACAACTTCATTACTTATGATTTATACAACTTTATAAGGGCTAATTCAACCCACTGGTTGTGCTGGAAATGCAATTATATCTAAAGAACTGCTGCTGTTTTACATTAACTCCTTCCAATCAACATATGTTAAAACTACTGTATGACAAATGTGTAAATTTAATGGGAGTATCCTAAAAAAAAAGAAAAAGAAGAAAAATATTAAAAAAAGAATCCACTGTGTTAGAAGATTTTCTTTTCTGGGAAAAGAAACAATGGGGAAGAAATTTAAAATTTCTGAACTAATGTGAATTATGTGTTTGCTCATAAATTATTTGGTAGTACTCTTTTCCCATGTGCACATGCTTGCTGTAAATAGCTTTAAAATACCTTTTCTGATCAAATTTCTGTAACTTTTATTTACATGAATTTTAAATGGGAGCTTCAGTATGGGTGCTTGACAGATGTTAGTACTGGCTGCTTTGCTGGGCTTATGTTGAACCTTGATATTTGCCCCACCTTCCTTGAAGGTTCCTCCTTTTTTTAGTTTTCATTTTTCTTAGGGAAACAAAATGAAAAGACTTGGCAGGGCAATTCAGCCTGACACTTTGAGCCATTGTGTGAGTCATTAGAAGAGACTGGAATGTATGCTCATTCTTGCCAGCAATTCAGCCTTTCTACAGGGTTCTTGTTTAGAAATAACGGACAACCTTTCCATTGCAATCTCTCCCTCATACCTGACTTCATCATTAGTGCCAGAATTATGGACTTTCCCACCAAAAATACAGCATAAAATGTCAATTATTTTGAATATTTCTAAGAAAATTTTCTTTAATCTTTTCTGCTGTCTGTTCAGTGATTAATTAATTAATTGTTTTCATGGAAAACAAAATATGCTGTTTCTTGAGAGAAACACAGGGAAGCAAAGTATTTATGGTAGATAACAGTGTGGTGAGTTTATTTGTGCTGTTTCTTATTGAGTTCCCCCTGGACAGGACAACTGAGAAACAATGCAAGAAAGCAATAATTGCCATTCTAAAATTCTAATACAGATTCCATTTCTTCACAGCTCTGTCCTCCATTGCTGTATGCATTATAAAAATCTCTCTGCAGTTAGCCCTGGTTTGTAGTTTGAAAGACATAATAAGCAATTTGGGTTTATGGCTTCTCCATCTGCTCAAAATAGAATTTAATCTGTTGTGAGCTAGCCTCAAACTGAAGTTTTCCAAAAATTTAAGCCAGGTCTCTCCAATCTTCAGAAAACCCTCTTTTCTTTTTTAAAAAAAACCCAAGTTTCTTTCTCCAAGTGCTATGCCTTTCTCCATTGCAGTGAAATAAAAATGTAAAGGGGATCAAAAACCAAGCAAAACTTAACAACACAAAAACCTAAAGTCAAATTTATGTATCTTAGTAGTGCGGAGAATCCATGAAGTAGTAAAAACAGTGTCATGGTCTTTGAAGTACCAAATAGTGACAAGGAGTATGACATTTTCTGTGAAATATGTTAGTGTTTTTCCTTTACCAATGCTCTGTTTTCAGAAGTTATTGAGACCAAAACTTTTAGTTTACGTGATGTCCAGAGGGAAGATTTTTTTTTAATTTAAATTTTAAGCAAGTTGCTGAAAGTGAAGGCACCTCTTCTGCCCTCTACACTGTCAAATATATAGTATATATCCTAGGTATGGGTATCTAAGATATTGCCTTGGACTGTTCCTCCACTGAGTCATTCAGGCTGTGGTCTCTTTTCTTGACTCCTACTGGTATTTATTGAATCACCATTAATTCAGTCACACTATGTGGTCTCTAACAACCCCAATGGTTATTTTTGTCTAGTTCTGGAAACACACATTCTAGAGCAGCTTTTTGCATAATGTCCCCTCTCAGCAGCATGATCACCCATGGACAGCATCCAGTCTGTATGTGGGGAGGCTGAGTCTGAGAGTCTGACAGACATGTGTTTCCCAGAGGACACTTGAGCTACCTCTGAACCCACACTTGGAAGCTCACTGACTGCATGATCCATCAGCCTGGTGTCAAAAACATCTGTGTGCTGGTACCCAGCCACCTGGGTGCACATACCCAATGTAATTTATTTTGAATCACAACCCTGAGATTGTTCTATGGATTGATTTCTCAAAATATTATAGGCAGACATGAATCCAAATAGCTGGTTATAAAGGTCTACAGTATGGGTGTTTTTGCTGCCAACCATTATAAACAGTCTGTTTTACCACTTTTTTGGGGGGGAACAAAGCCTGCATTCACTCAAGAAGAGAGGGGTGCTGGCCAGTTCCAATAAATGTTAATAGAATTTTACCATTTGCAGTTTTACTAGAGCAAATTGACACAACTTCCCTGCCAATTCATTACCATTCCTTTCGTTGTGAAAAACTAATGAGCAAATATAGCATGTGTGTGACAGAGTAAGAAACAGGTTCCACTCCAACGTTTTTGCTGGAGTTTTATGCCTTATAACCTGCTCAGTAAGCTGCATGCTTGACTGAAAGGGAATAGTGTATTCAGTCAATGTCAGGCCAGTGTCAACATGATGTTCATGTTACTGCAGATTTAGATACAGAAATCAAACATTGGTTTGGGGAAGGAGACATTATTGCTTAGAGGTACTGACAACCATGGGAACTTACACAGCTTGTCATTAGCTGAATGGCAGTAGATATCTACACCAGTGAGCTGTAAGACAGTCAAGATCTGCTAGATGTACTAATATGCTGTCTTTGTTTCCATAATTGAACTGAGAACCAAGAAAGAGAGAGAATGTAAAGCAGGGTGAAATACATCCTCTTTCACCTTCAGAAAGAAATGCTGTGCAAGGAAAGCCTGGGTATATTATCTCCTAGTGAGATAAACCACTTTTTTTTTTTTTCCCACTGAAACATATGAAAAAGATGGAGGTTCTGATAATGTACTACTTCGAGTCACCTTTTTTCCCCCTGCAGAAAAAGCAGCTGGTGTTAAGGTTGTGTAGGAATGAGAATATACGAAGAGACTAGATCTGACTAAAGCTCTGACTACTATTCGACCGTTGGTAGCGGCTCATGGTGAATGACCAGGGAAAGATGTAACAAGTTAAACACAGGGAAATATTTCCGCTTTACACCTTCTCAGTTTCTGCTGATCTGAGGCACAAGGGCAGAGGTTACATAAATCCAGCAGCAGTTTCTCACCTTCGTAAGTCTGCTTTTACTTCTGATTCCAATAGTTCTTTCTTCTTTTGCTAGGGCTTACATTTTTTTTTCCTCTCAATAATTTTTTAGAGCATTCCTCCAATTTTGAAGTAGATGCTACCTCATGGAAGGTGCTTTTGTGGTTTTGCAATATTTCTTTTTTGTCTGTTTGGCTCAGAGCCTAACTTTCCCCAGTCTCCCATTTCTGCATTGTTGGTTATTGTTGAAATACGCCAGTACTATATAGGGTATTGGCACTTACGTTACTTCCTGCTGCTCAGTCTCCTTTACATGATTTCCTGTTTGTTAAACACTGATTTCTATCCATATGTATGTATCAGATCTTGTTTCTGTAAAGGTATTTCATTGAAATACTTGATATTTCATTCCTCCTCATGAAGTTTCTTTCCTGTAGGGGGAAAAAGACAATAATTATTCATGCTGAATAGGATTTACTCCTCAGATAATATTCTTCAAATCAGTCCTTACTGCACGTTACTAATGTTTTTTTAAGGCCAGAAGAAATAATCATTGACGTTTAGGCTTAACCCTTGTGTAGCACAGGCCACATCATTTCAGTGAGTACCTCCTTCAGCAAGACCTCTGATGTCTGTCAGAGGGACACCTCATTTTAATTGGGTGCAAAGAATAAGGATATCAAAATTATCAAAGAAAGTACCACCCTGGCCATTTGTTTGCCATGTTATTGTCCTAAGTTCACATCATTAGTCCCAGTAATGATCTCACAATGAAATCAGTGAGGAAATTCTAGATAAATAGTCAATATTGAGCCCATTGTTTCTAAGTCAAATGTAGAGGAAATAAGAAGAAACTTGTCCATTCAACATAGCAATGTGTAGTCTGTAATGATTATTATTCTCACTTGAAACTGTGGCAATAGTTTTCTACCATTTTAGTTCTTAATCATACGGCATTATGCTATTCAAATGTGCCATGTATGCATATGGGGTTTTTGCTGAGGTTTTCGCTTTGTTGAAAATCTGCTTTCCAAAACCACTTTTAAAAATCTGATGTAGAAACAAACCCAAAATATATGAAATTGAATTTCAAAAATGTTAATTTCAATAGTAGAATTCTTTAGAATGCCTCAACAGACCTGTAAAACAATAATGCCTTTTTATTAGCAAGAGTTGCAGTAAATTTAGAGAGTATTTGAAGAGTGAAATAGTTGTGGCTGAGGAACTGATGTTGAAATTGTGCTTATTTCTTCTGAATTTACCTCAGACTAGCTCAATTTTATTCCCTGAACAGCAGTTAGCAGGTGCTTTTCCCTGAAAAAATAAAGTTTTCATACTCTGATACATATATATACATACTCTGATACCGGTCTGCGAATGGAGGAAATCAGTGAACTATTGAAAACCACATTCCAGAACCAAACTAAAAACAGATATGGTCAATTTCTGCATTCCTCTTACTGGACATTTCCATAAGAAATACCATAGCTACTGGGTTTAACTTGCTCTCCTATCAACCATTTTATTGCAGTAGCTGGTTTCTTGTAGCTGAGAATGACTTTGAAGTCTTAAGTTCTTCACATCAGACTAAATAGTAATGGTGCCATTTGAATTTCCTGGATTGTTTCAGCTGTGTCTTTGAAACTCAGATCTAACCCTGCATGTATTTGCAGTAGTGCTCATCAATAAAGCCTTTGAAATGAGAAACTGGTGGGCAGTTTTCCTGATGATTCATGAAGATGATAATTCTATCCTTCTTCCTTCTTGACAGCGATAAAATTATGTGACTTAGCAGAAACATAAGTAAGCCTTCTCAGACAGCCTACCCAGCTAATGCTGCAACATGAACCATGACATTAGCATTGCAGAATGACAGCTTACCACCACCACCCCACCTGAGACTTCCTGCCCACTCACTGCAGATACAAAATGAGTAGTCACAGGCGTAACATTATGATTTGCAGTTGGGGTTAGGCAAAAGTTTTCTGTAAATAATAAATCTTTAGACCTCCTAAAGCTCTTCAATCATTTATGTTTAATACAGCAGCAGTATCAGCTGTGGAAGAGAAAATGTCATGGTGATATGTCCAGTAGATAAGGGACTAGAAATGCCATTAATGTGGATCTTAATTTTCCGGCTGCCAGGCTTGCAGGTGCACGGAGAAAGCTCTGATAATTTGCTGTGGACTCTGTCTTATTTGCTGCGAAAGAGCATTCCCAGGAAAAAGGATGAGAACTGAGATACATCTAGCTTCAAGGAAGGTGCCCTAAAGATGAGGTTAGAGTGGTGCTTTCTTGCTCTCTTGCACTATTTGAATCTTCTAGAAAAAGTAGAATGACTCCAGCAGATGGGTACACTTTAGGATGTTCAAAATCAGCCCAAAATACTCTGTAAATATTCCTGAATGTCCCTCAGAATACCCACCAACTTTGAATAGTCAGTTGGAAATGACTGTCAGTGTGATCTGAGCCTAGAATACATTTGCACATGAATTCCTTAACTAAGAGCTGAGCTTACTTTCACAAGAAATTTTGCAGGGTTCTTCTCTTGATCAAGAGTATCTGCTATCAGTTTTTTTAAGAGACTGTTGCTCATGTTGAGGTTTTTTTTGTACCTTAGAGTGAAATCTGTACCTACTTTTAAAGGACTATCCTATATTTCATTCATTTCCATCATGAATAAAGCCAAATCGGTTAATCAGAGCTTCACAGAATACTCTCTCAGTGTAGATCAATCCTGTTTTCAGTGTAGCCACCATTTTAAAACCCAGAATTTAAAGAAAAACTAATCACAAAGAAAAATTCCTTTGTGATTTAAGATGATAGTGTAAGGGCCCTGTCTGAAGTGTAATTCAGTCACATTTCAGGCTTTGACTATGAAAAATGAATATTCTTTAAGCACCTGTTCCTGCATTTGTAGCCCAATAAGGAAGCACTATGCAAATAAAAAGTATTCTGGACAATTTAATTAATGACTATGTAAAGAAGGTAAGCTTCACACATGTGCATATTATTATGTTTTACTAGAAAGGTTTAGGTCATACTATACATGTTAGCTAGCTATTGCCCTCTGGAAGACCTCAGTGTTTATGTGTAGAGACCTTCTTAGAACAGGCTGGAAATTGCCCACCAACCACAGCAGAAATTATAAATGGTTACAGTACTCTGTTGTGATGAGTCGGTTGTAAAACAGAGGGCCTTGGAACCAAGTGGTAGTGATAGAGAAGGAGTTGTTATGTGTCTGATTTTCTCTTCAACATCTCTTTGAGATGTAGCATCTTTGTGTGTTTCAGAAGAGTATTCTCAAAAGTGAAGGTTCTCCTAGACAAAGGACAGGGAGAAAAACTCACTATGGTGAAACAACTACTTGAAGGATAAGCAATCTGTCCAGAGTTAAAGAACTGAGTGAAGCTAAGAGAAGTACTTTGAATACTTGCTGCCTTAGAGGTATTTATATTTGATGAGAATTAATCTGTTTTTGTTGAAGATTGTTTGATTTCCCAAATGGACATGCTTATTTGAGATGCTTTTTCAAAATTTAAATATTTTTTTAAAACATTAGTCTAGAAGATAGAGTCTCAAGACTACTTTGAAGAAGAACATCTGGGACTAACTCATATATTCATCCTTTCATATCCAAGTAATTTTTGGTCTGAGTATTTGCTGTATGGTACACAGCATCAAGGAATAATAATAAAAAAAGTCTTTGATTCCTAGCTCTGTTTATTTTTTCTAGTTGATTTAACTATCTCCCCCATGGATGGTGACTGTGCAATGAATTTGAGGGTAATGTTCCATCAACAAATCATAGAATAATAGAATATTTGGATTGGAAGGGACCTCTGGAGCACTCCTCTGCAGTAATTTTGTCTTGGAGTTGTGGGAATTTCTTTTTTTAGCCAAGGCAAATTTTCACCACACCTGTATGACTTTTTGCATTATTAAAAGATTTTTCTTGTCTTTGAGAAGGCTATTGTAGCCACCCTTCAAAAAGAGTTCTTTGTGCTCTGAGTAGAGAAACGATTTTGCCTGGATCAGTGAACATAGCAGTAATAGCCATAAAGATTATTGCATCTTTTGCAGAAGAGGTTTCTTAAATACACAGAGTGGTCTGTCAGATGCAACAAAGCATGCAAATGAACTGGGTTATAAAAATAATTCTAACATATAACTTTATGAGCACAATACTTGAAATTTTTTTCATCACTGAGAAGTGAAGATACCGAAAATTACAAGGCACAATTGTTTATTGGTACAAAAGTAACACAAACATGCTAAGCTGCCACCCAAAATCATTCACATAGATCACTTGATTGGGAAAATAAATTAAACTCTTCTTTTCTTCTTTTTCCAAAAAAAAAAAGAAACATTTTGGGATAGCAAAAGTTTCATGTATTGCTAGTATTGTATTACGTCCTCTTGCAACCACATAATTAAAAGCATAATGAAGAAATTTTTTTCTGTAGTCCTAGATGCCTCACTAAAAAAAAAAAGTAACAAGGTTGTTGACACACACAGCATAAATGAGACAGTTGTCATCATGGTTGTTTTTAAGAATACTTGAAAAGAAAAAAGTCTGCTATAGTCAAGAGGTTATACTTGGAGAAATATTTTCATTTATGAATGGAGTGTTAACTGTAGAGATGCTCGTCTACCAACAAATGGTTTAAAATGAGAATGAATACACACTTCCAGCAAGCTGTCGATTTCATAAGCTGTGTAATATTGCAGAGAACTCCATGGTTAATTAATATATTTCCTTGAAAATTGTGTAACAAAACTTCATGTTTTTCCTCATTTGCTCAAGTTTGAATGAAAATCTTGAACCACATGCCTCCAGTGATGATCTTCAGATGCATGAATCCTGAAATAATCTCCATTTTATTAAAAGTATTTTGAAGAAAGATTTTGTGCATTAGGTAAGGTGCATTTTTAAAGCTCTTTAAGAATTACGAAGATCTTAAAATGATATAATTTCAGTGATTATTACTTACATTTATTTCTTCATACTGTGTTGTATGCTTTGAAATACATTTCTAAAATTAGAACTAATTTATTTATTATGTTCTGAGCTTTATGTTTCAATACATTTTCACAGAAGATTAAATTATGTTAAACATATGAAGACACTTTATTATTACAAATGTAACCCTAATTTAACATCTATCATGAAAAAATAAATACATAAATAAATAAATACACACTTTGCTAGGAGATTTCATAGTGTCATTAAGATGAAGAATCACTGTGATCGAATTCAAACACATCCTTTAAAAATAAGATGATTTATCAGGAAATTGTAAGCATTCTTGAAGGATTGAAAGTTCACAGGAAGATAAGCATAGTTTCTTTGTATGGAAGGTATTATCTATTGAGAGATTCATAGTCTATTTTTCTATTACTTAGTCTTAGAGCTCTAAATTTCTCAATATCTGTGAAAGGAAAAATTTGAATGTTTTTATTCCTAGTTTAAACAGCTTTGGACAGGTGGCAAAGTTTTTGAATGCTCATTCTCTTTGTGTTAAAACCTGAAGTTAATGTCAACTGGCCTTGTAGAAATTGTAATGAACTGCTTCAAAAGTAACAACAAACAAAAACTAGGTTGTGTTTCTATACTTTAAAGCTGGTCATATAAGGGCAGTTTTAAATGCTGCATTTAAGTTTGTAATAATTTTTTACTCTGAAGACAGAAGAAATGGGAGAAGAAAAATATACTGAGGGCTTCCCCTCTTCATGTCCCCTGAAATGCATAGGTCAATATTACTCTTATTTTAAGTAATTTCATCTTTACCTCTTTCCAAAGAAGATGATTGCTCTATCTCAGCCATTCCTAATAGAACTGCTCTATGGTCATAAAAACTCTTACATTTGAAATTCAGGGTACTTGGTTTGCCTAATAAAAGCTCTACATAAAACCTAATTTTTACATTTCCTGTCTGTAATCCTTCTGTGATCCTAAGCTCCCCTGGCAGCATAAAGACTGACTGAACTATGCCCAGGGGGAACATTGCAGGCAATGGGCAATACATATCAACGGCCAGTGCATTCAGATTATTGTCTAACATAACCTGGTAGTTAGAGTTTGGTCATGTTCTGACCTTGCAGATGGCAGGAAGGTGGTATTACATAGTTATATTAAACTGTGGATTTGACATTTTATGTCTAATAATGGTAAGCTGTGAGATAGAGACCATACTCCCCTAATAATATTTGTCACTGACAGTTTCAGCTGTCAAGCAAGGTAGAAATGAAATTGAGTTTGACAAATCCTCTCTCATCGGAGAAATGGTGAAGGTAGAAAATATTTCTCATTTTTTTTCCACTGTCACCATGCTGTTTGGGGAAGGATACCTTAGGCCTTGTGGATTCTCCTATTGTCTGAAGAACTCTAAACCTCTTCCAAATGGAGTTCCATGTGATGCTGAGTATAAAAAATTGTCTGTGGCAGCTGTGCTTTACAGTACTCTATAACTATGGGCCAGGTTCAGGGTTGTCTTCTGCAACAGTGGTCTGTAAAGATTAGCTTTTACCTCTATCAGAGGAGGATGCTAGACCTAAGTGTATGTATAGACATCCTACACAGAAATGTTTGCTTCTTTTGTTCACTATAGACTATTGGTAATGCTTTACTAATAAACTTGTTCAAAAAACAGGAATTAAAGGGGTTAATTTGACTTTGTCACTACAAATGTGAAACAGCATTCAGTATTATATACATACAGGCTTCAGTCTGCTTATGCTCATAACAAACAAGATTAAATTTTGTTAAGTTTTTATTTAAAGTTATGAAAAGCTGTGGGGCAGGGGAATCCACTTAGACTTGCAATGCATTAAGAAAAAAATTTCATATTAACAGATGATACTATTGTCTTTCCTGTTAGCTTAGAGTGTTTCTAGAGAGGCTGTTTTTCTTTTTGCTTTGTTTGTGGAAAAACCCATCTAGCAGTGTTTAAGAGGGTATTGAGGATGATAACTATGGGAGGAAGACTGAAGAAGCCAGGTGCTAGGGATCTGAGTTATTGTTGTTGTTTTACTGAAGACAAAGCAACGCACAGACAAAAAGTGAGCGTAGCTCTTCCTTTCATTGGTTTATTTATGAGACTGAGCTAAGCTCTAGCATATCAATTTTTGTTAATTCATTCCCATTTTTATATTTTTCATGTTCACCAGTTATGAAAATAAGATAGTTCTATGTGATTTGAGTGTTTGTTGAGTTGTACTAAATTTTTTCTCTGCTGTGATCTTTCAATGATTTTGATTTCTAAACAACTTAATATAAAAAGTGAAGTTGGACTTTTGTCATTTGGACAATGCATAGTGCAGCCTTTGTTATAAAGAGCTTCATTCTATCACTTAACAATAGAGATAATTTGCATTATCATTGCACTTTCATTTTGGGGCTCTCAATACAATTTAAAAACATTAATTAAACCATTATCATCTCAGTACCTTTCTGAGAGCGACTTAGTGCTGTTTCTCTCTTTTTCTTATATGAAAGAACCAAAACTCAAGGTGTTAATGTAATTTTCCCAAGATCATTCAAGATGTTTGTGGCAGAGCCTGGAGCTCTTGGCTCACCTCCTTATAATCCAAGCAATAAACTAATCTCCTTTAGGGTACTGTAACTGTCTTTTAAACAAACATTTGCAGGCAATGTAAGAAAATTAATTTTAATTTTAAAAAAAACCCTTCCATTTTATTCTCCTGAGCTCAGAATCATAACTGTATAATCTTTCATGAGTAGGCCCTTTGTAGCTCCCTTTAAAAGCCTATGTCCTTTTAAAATCACATAATCTTGTTTCATGGTTGCAATTTTAAGTAAACAAATCTAAAATACTCAGAGGTCAACATAACCAGCTACTTAGTATTTTTGTTGAAAGCTGCACTGCTATTGTACTTTATACCCTCCAAATCTATTAGCATTTTGCAAGCGTTATTGAATACCAAAAGAAAAAATTCTGTGCAGCGTGTACTTGTATTTTTATAATTTTAAAGACTTGCCACACCAACATTTGCTTTATTTTTCCACGAACAGCTGACTAAGCGGCGGTTGGGGATCCATGGCAGTGATCATAGAAATACTGCTTTTAATTATATGTCTTCTCAGAAGTTAAATCCTCTATGGATTAGATTTGCAAATAGATGGAGTTTGTCCCTTAATCATATGGGATGGAATGGTTAAAATATAAAAAAAAAACCAAACAAAAATTCTCTCATTCATATTGAAATTGTTTATTGTACAACCACACATTGAAGAGCAACAAATGACTTCACTAGAATTGATTCTAGGTAGTTTAGTTAAAAATGCCAACCAAGCAAAATTCAGAAAACACTTAACCATAGAAAGATCACACAGAAAACAAAATTAACCTATCATCATTCAAGAGATCTTATCTCTTTTTGCTTCCTGCTCCTGAATATAAGACAGGAATAGGTGGGATATATTGGAATCATAGAATTCCAACTGTTAATCTAATACTGCCAAACCCAGCGCTAAACCATGTCTCCAAGCATCTCATCCACATGTCTTTTAAATACCTCCAGGGATGGTGACTCAACCACTTCTCTAGGCAGCCCACTCCAGTGCCTGACAACCCTTTCAGTGAAGGAATTTTTCCTAATATCAAGTCTAAACCTCCCCTGGTGTAACCTGAGGCCATTTCCTCTTGTCTCATCAATCGTCACTTTGGAGAAGAGACCAACCCCCACTTCTCTGCAACCTCCTTTCAGGTAACTGTAGAGAGCGATAAGGTCTCCCCTGAGCCTTCTCTTCTCCAAGCTAAACACCCCCAGCCCTCTCAGCAGCTCCTCACAGGACTTGTGCTCCAGACCCTTCCCCAGCTTTGTTGCACTTCTCTGGGCACGCTCCAGCACCTGAATGTCTTTCTTGTAGTGAGGGGCCCAAAACTGAACACAGGATTTGAGGTGCAACCTCCCCGGTGCAGAGTACAAAGGTACAACCATATTGCTAGTTAACAAAACGGTTCTGCACTTGGCAGTTTATGCCTGTGCTCAACAGTATCACATGTTTGTTTTGTAATGGCTAATGATGTTCTGCCTTCTGTCCTCTAGCTGATTATTATCGTTTGGCACAGACGGATTTTGCTGAAAATGTTTGTTGCTGTGCTGCAATCTCTGCTTCTATCTTGCATATCTCAGAGAATGTCACTGGAGGTGCTGCAGCTGCTGCTTGCCATAACATCCTTCTTAAGTCAGCGCTACTTCTCAACTCTTCGCCCATTGAGAGATAAGCTGACATCCGACGTGGATATTTTCACCGAACTCAAGGGGAAACTTTAACAGGTACCTTCCTACAATTATGTGTGTATCTATCTCTACTTCTATATATTTGTAAGTCTTTGATTAAGTGACTGTACTGATTTATGGAGAGTTAAGTCCTGCTGGGGAATTGTATGATCTAATTGTGTGGCATATCTGAATAGTGTTAAGGTACTTTGAATTATTGCTGCCCCACATTGTTGCTATCCCAAAGTTTCACACCAAGCACAAAACTCTACACACAGTGATCCTTTCCACGATTCCTTAGGCATAAACTGTTGATCAGGTCTGGAACTAGGGATGGATTCAGCCGTGCCTAAACTTCTCTTTTGAGGAGTTTAGAAAGCAAGGGAGTCCACTCTGAACCTCATGACTGAACAGGAGGAATTTCCTTGCCCCTTTTCCCTAGTCCATATCACAACAATCCAATCCTGACTTGATTTCCCTGACTCTGTAAATGATTTTTAATTCATGTGCAAACTATTTTAATCCATTGCTAATTTGATTTCTTCTTTGTATGCTTTTCCATGTCAAATAAGTAGTAGAGTGGACCTTGCCATCAAATTTTGTTAAGTGCTCCTCACAAATTCATATTAAAAATATCAGCTTTTCCCCCAGTATTTGTGACGCTGATCTTTTAAGTGGCCTAAACCACTCAACACAGCCTCCCTTTCATGACAGTCAGGCAAAAAATAATTTATAATTCCATACATATCCTTTAGTTTAAATAAATATCAATGTAAATGTAGAAAACTATGTTTCATTGAAACAGTTAAAAAGAAGGAGGTTTGAGAGCTTTACTTTCTTTATACCAACAATTCTACTTATATTACAGGAAGAGAAATGTCATTTGACAGTTTAATATGAAGACCTATTTCATTTCAGATAATTTAAAAACAAAATTGTAGAATAATATTTGCTAGCAGGTAATTTACACAGTAAGTTTTATTTTGCATTTCAGTATGTTTTTTATACAAAATTCAAAATTGAGATCTAAGATGAATTGCATATCCCATTCTGCAGAAAAGTATCTCAGAGCATTTATTTTTAGTATGCAGTAGCTTCTGAGACTTCAGGGTTATTACTATGGTAGTATAGTCTATCAAAGGGAATATTAAAAGTAGAGGAAAGGAGAGCACTTACCCTGCTGCAGGAACACAAAATCATATGCTTCAGTTTAGAGAAACATGTTAAATGTTGATGTTCTAACAGTAATGGCCTTTAAGAGCCATCACAGTGAGTAAGCCCTCAGTAAATTGAAATGAGAAATACAGCTAAAAACCTATGACCTACATTTCTAGTGATTGGTGATTTGGAACCCTGAGTCTTTGAATATTCAAGATGAGGCACAGTGAAGGGGACTAGGCCTTTAAAAAACAGATCACTGGAGCACCACCAAAACTGAGAAACTCAAAATCAGGTCTCGCTTTTGAAAGTGTTTCAGACTCTCACATCTGATTAAAAAGTGTTGAGGAAATCATATCATTAAAATGTATACACTGCTACTTTTACTGAACTCTTTGACTTCATGCAGTTAATTCATTTGTGTGACAGTCTTAAAATGTTGATGAAAGAAGCATTAAAATAGTTTTTTATCAGTATGCATTGAGATTTATGAATTTATATCTGTTGGGTATTTGGCCGTCAATCTCCAACTGTAATATATTACTTGTCTTTAACTTGTGTACGTATATCATATCTCTATATCTATGTATATACATGTGTGTGTACTACATAATAATTTTGTTAACAAGCTTGCAAGACAGTCAGGCTGATGTAAAGGAGTAGTTCATAACAGGGGTTGAGTTCCAAGCTGTGCAATGAATCAGCAGTGAGCCTAGTTACTGTGTGAGACAGGCCATCCCTACACATGAAGACATTTCTGCTAGAGGATAGGCAACGCTTCAAATCCAGTTTTGTTCTAACACACAGAACCTCTGTCCATACACATAAAGTGTAATACCATGCAGGCACATTGTGCATAAGTTGAACGCAGTGTAAAATGCGGTAAGCTTACATCTCAGAAAGGAGGAGTAACAGCAAACAAGAACACGTATAAAGCTGGTTTGACCTTCGGGCTTGCTTGCATGACTGGCAGGTTCTAATAGTCCACGAATATGTTACTGTCTGTCCCCACCTTGCCCACATATGCACCATCCAACTGGATGCTATAATCTCCTTGGCAAAGACATGAGGTCTGACTGCATACATATTCCTTGACCATTGTAAGGGAAGCTAAAGCAATGACGTGGAGCTAGGGAGTTAACAAGTTTGTTACCATGTGTTGGCTGAATGCTTGCTAAAATAATGATTACTGTCTGTGTGTGTATGTGGGTGCATTGCCATAATGAAGATTGACTTGTGCAAGTTTTAGACCATCATCACTTGTTTAAGGAAAGTTTGTTGCAGTTGTCCCCAAACTAAATGTTGTAGTCCTTATCATATTCACACACCTTTGGCATCTGAGCCAGGAGAAACCTGTTTGTTACATTTAGGCTTCAGTATAAGCCCACTGCATGATAATGAGCAGATAGAACTTCTGTAACAACCTTAACTCATCCTTGTAATGGCCACACAGAATAACCATGTCATTTTGAGTAGGAATTTCTGTGTTTGTGAGTCTAGTTTAGATACACTTAAAAAAATCAACTAAGCTGTTTCATTATTTCTCTCTCCCCCACAACATTCAGTTACATGTTTTCTCCTCAGTTCTGAACTGTGGGATGTTTTCTAGTAACAGCCTACCTTAAAATTCTGGGTGCTGCCATGATAATTACAGGGATCTTCCCTTTGATTTCTTTTTTTCACCTCTGCCTTCTCATGTGAATTGCACATTCATTTAAAAGTTTCTACTGTGTTGTGTGTTCGACTTTTCCTTTTTTTCTGTTGTCATCACTGATTCTACATTTGATGGCTCTGCTTTGTTTTCTCGCATCTCTTGGGAGAGACCCTTTTTGTACAACATCCTGATTAAGGTCCCCTAGCCATTTGGTTGTTTTGATTTCTGATCCTTTTTTCCAAGTGTAAATGCAATGCTCTTTGATGAAATGAGCCTTATGATTGCACAGCCTAAATATTTGGAAAAGATATGAAATATAAGGATATTTATTGCCATTACTGAAATGAGCAGCTTAATTTCTAAATAATCCATGTATAGGAATAAGCAACTTGGATGCATGCAATAGTCATATGATTATGATCCGTGCATACTGGTTGCGTTTTATTATTTGTGATTTTAAATTCAATGTAACTGCTTCTTTTTAATTTTTTTTTTTTCCCATGTGGCTTCAACTGAAGAAATCATGAGAAAATAGAAATAACATTCTTTTCTGGGCATTTTTCTACCTTGACATGTTTAGATTTCTTTAAAATTAACTTTGGCTCTAATTTTTCCACCTTTATAACATTGGATATTTCTGTGTTCCCTGGAGGCTTGGTTTTTTTGTTTGTTTGGGTTTTTTGTTGTTTAGTTTTAAAATTATTGAACTTAATGGTTTCAACTCTGGCTTAAGTTTATTTTAAAATATTATTGTTTTGTTTTGTTTGGGGTTTTTTTTTTTTTTTTAGTATTTCTCTGTTCCTTAAAAATAACTAGATATCAATTTGCTCAGTAGCCACCAATTAAAACAAGAGGTATGTAATAAAATTATATGGGCAAGTCAAACAACCTGAGAAAATGAAAAATATGTATTTATCTCTTACTTTACATTCTCACTTTAAATGAATACCAGTTAATGCTAACTGATTACACTTCAAAAAAATGTTCTACATCTTCTAAAAACAGTTTTAATAACAACTGATCTTTACATATTGGTTACTATTTATCTCAGTTATATTTATATAACTAAGCTAATAGCAAAAGTCTGAGTATTCATTCCTCTGTGCTATCCAGTACTTCATGCTTAAATATTTAGTTTAAATGAAAGTTAAACTGGAACAAGAAGATGGAAAGATAGATAGAAAGAAAGAAAGGAAGAAAGCAAGCAAGCTGTAAGATGATGTTTTATCTGCTCCTTGAAGTAAATTTATAATAGGTAGTAGTAGTTGTTGAAGAATGTGTTTACTGTCACAGTGAATTCCTGAAAGATATTAAACCAACCTCAAAGTAATAAGTTTCCCTTTTCCACTTCTCTGTATATTATGGTGTATATATATGGTGTTCATGTTATATTTTAAGGGTTGTCTTCAAGTTACTCTCCTTCAGCTGTTCAGGCCCTTGTAAAAAAAAAAAAATCTGTTTGGTTTTTTTTTTCCTCAAGATATCCAGTGTATGTGTGAGTATGCTATCCTCGAGCACATTGCTTTGTCCTGAGACTGATTATAATCATGAATGATGGTTCTGAGTAATTTTTTTTCCTTTTTTGTTGGGTGCGGTTGAAAGAGCCTATTGTAGCTTTCCCGCTATCCTAAAATTACTACTGTTATATTCTTCCAGTGTAGGAGTGACTCTACCTCTAGCTAAATCCCAGAGTTAGTACCTGGGAGAGAAATGCTCTAGTGGTTTGAAAGGGAGGGCAAGAGTTAGCGTTTTGTGCTCAGTGCTGTCGTTTGTTCACGATTTGACCTTGAGGAAGTGACTTAAGGTATCCTCTGCTTCATTTGACTTGGTTGGTCAGATTCTCAGTAGGTATAAATCTTGCTTACCTCTCTGTGCTAGACCTGTGGTCACATACAAAAAAAAAACCCCAAAAAACCAAAAAAAAACCCCAACCAAACAAAACCAACCAACCAACCAACCAAAAAAAAACAAAACAAAACCCAAGGGAATCTTAATTTCTTTAATTTATTTTTCTGTAAGCAAAAGGCAGAATAGATTGTCTTTTGGCTCACCTTACTCATTGTATGCCAGAGCAAATCTGAACCACAAGTAGAAATGAGTTGGAGCTTTTACCTGTTTCTGACACTTGAAACAAGGAACTCCTACTCAGAACCTATCAGAGACTCCCTGGAGATGAACAACCATTCTTCATGGCAATTTCCAGCTTTAGCCTGTTGTTAGTCCTTGTATTGATTTACATGCTGTTAAAAAAAACCCATTGTTGATAGAAGATTAGAGAACCCAAGAAACTGAAGTAGTCTTTCACTACTAGGTTATCATTGAAAATCTGGCTGATTAAATAATCCACCAGAAATGACAATAATTAATGATAGTGCAGAGGGGAAGATGCATAAAGAGTTTTCTATTATATTTGACATGATTGCATGATGATTGCCTTTTAATAAGAAGCTGTTACAGAGACAAAATTTCTTGGGTTCAGGACCTCCTCCAAGCCAGGATTACTGTGCATTTGAAGACTGTGCTGCTTCTGCCAGGGAAGAGAGGATGCTGTTTCAGTGCTTGGAATGTCACTAGCACCTCATTGACATACAGGTAACATGGCGCCTACCTGCCAAAAGTCTATTGATTCTGGAATTAATTCAATGCTTCTGAACTCTGCACCGGCTCTACGTATTAACAATTTCATACAACTTTTTTTTTTTTTTTTAAAGTCAGAGGGCAAAAGTAAATATCATACTGCTTTCTGTTATACGCAGAATTAATCATGGATTTTAGCTGAATATGCCAAGATAGGACTTAGGCCATAAAACACAATTTTCTGAAAAACTTTGTGATGTCATGCTCGGATGGCAAAAGCAAAAGAAAGAATGAAATAAATAGATGAATGTTTGTCAAACTTCTCCAAAGTAATTTCTTTTTGGGTAAAATAGGTGTACCATATCAACTTTCATATACTTTTCCTCCAGAATACCTATGGAAGTCACCCAGGAATGGAAGAGTCTTCTACTGTTCTACTAGCAAACTGAAGTAAAATTCTTGTGTTTGTCAATGGTCTTATTTAAGCATCAAAAGCATCTTCTATTTGAAAAACAACATTGTAAATCCAGGTGACAGTGATTATAAATCTGACACCTGAAAACTAGACTAAGGTTTGGAAATGGTCAAAAGATGAACAATGAGTGCAAGTTAGCCAGCTTATAGGAATAGGAAGGACCTTCTTTTCCTTTTGAATCTAAAGAGGCCTTTGGGAATTTTCCATTACACTGCTTCCCTTACTGGCAACAAAATTGTTTCAGCAGAAAGCAAATTCAGGAGGTGCCCCACAGAATATAGGTTCCCAATTTGAAATGATAAGGTATTTGAAAGAATTATCTGTTGATTCTCTATTTAGGTTATTTTTCTCCAACCACAGTAGTGGAGAAACCCAACACTAAAAAAATCCATGAAAACCGCTGATTCTTAGCATCTCATGGAGCATAGCTGTAATTATTCAAGGGCATACATTCAAAAATGGAGAAAGATGAAATCAGTTGTCTGACTTTTTTGGCCCTGTTCATCTAGATTGTTCTATTCTCTGCATTGAAGCCTACAATCTTCAACAGTGCTTCTCAGTAAAACATCTAATACCTATTCTTTAAATGCATTTATTGCCTCTACTGCATTATGATTGCCAGGCCAATTTAAAAAGAAATCATTACTTGATAGAATTACAGATTCTTCAATTACCTCCAGAGATTTTATCTGATTAGCTTTCTTGAGGAATGCAGTATGCCAGACAGATTGCACAGGGAGTTTTAAAAACCCATTTATCCCTTAGCCCTTTCATAGCATTATAAAAATAATAATAAAAAAAGGAGTCACTTACTTGCATTTCATCTTGTTAAGTATGCTTCACAAGCTTTCCTCAATTTGTTCTGGTTGCTATTATGTTGATTTCTGCATTGCCCTCTAACCTCTTCTAGCACCCAAGTGAGGCAGCTGGTTGTCTGTTGATTATGACAGTTACTTCCATTTCTCATTTCTTGTCTTGAACCAAAGGTTTCAAACTTCTTGTTGATTGCTGTATGATGGCTTGTGTTGCACCCAGCTGGAGTTGGTGCTTTAACAATAATTGCTGCCTACAGAAATCTCATTCTTTTTAATTTGATTAGACCTATCCCATTTTACAATATTTCCTAGACACTACTAAGAGTGATAATGTTGGGGGCAAACAGTTTGAGGCTGAGAGTTAAGATGCAAGAAGTAAAGAGAGTTGGAAAAATAATTCCATTCAATTACTTTCATGACCCAAATCTTTAACTGAAATCTGTGGGAAAATGTGATTGTTATCTTCCAACCTGCAGCATTGTGACTGTGTTAAATTTCATGCCCACCTTCTAATTTAAGGATTGTTTTTGTTCCTCTGTTGCAAAAGTTAAAGAAACAACCAGATTCTTGGGGAAGAATTTGTTTCCTGAAATATATCTTCGGTGTAATTTTTTGCTAAGTCAAGGTGATATCAGTGAAGTTATAACAGAGTGGAGTGAGATTTCAAACAGACCCTGAAAATGTGGATTTACTTGCGGTTATGTGAGAGCGCAGAGGTGTATTTTTGACCTTAAACATGATAATAAACAAAAAAAGCATCACAAATTAACATGTTGACATTTGACATCAGAAAAAGGTGATCTCATCAAAGATTAAATGGTTAATTTGGGTTTCTAAAATGGGAACTGAAACACAGACAACAAATCAGTCCATTTTCATACTTGTCCATCATGTTACTCATGGGTTGATTTACATAAATGTTTAAATCATGCCCTTCTCTAATTAGATATTAATTTAACACTGTTCATAGAAAGTGAGAGGAAAGTAAAATCAGAATGCTATCCCCAGAAAAATACAATGTGGAAGACATTACAGATTGTAATTGTTTGGTTATGAGTTCTGACAGTCTTTCTGTCCATCCCTGTTTAATGGGAAAGTTATTTTACAAACACTCCGGTCAAGTATAGCAATGATTATGTGTACCAGCTTTTTGCTATTAGCCTGTCCAGATGTCTCCAGAGAATTGGCTTAGAGAGCAGTTCCTCTTCCTTATGCCCATTAGGTGTGGAGTTGGATATTTTGATTGCTGAGCTGATCACTCCCTGCTGGTTTCTTATCCCAGCTTGCAGGTGGCTACTCCTCTCCCTCTGCTCAAATTAGTTTCAAAACCAGAAAGCCCCCAGTTTACCACCTTGTTCCTAGACTCACTGTCCCCACCCTGGATCTGGTCCCTATTCTAAGGTCAGCATACCCATAATGATTCCTTGATCTCATACTGAGGTTTGTTATAATTATTTAGCCAAAGCCTACCCAAGTCTAGATTACACCCTGACTACCCATTTCACAATACTTGCCACTCTTTTCCCCTCTAAGCCCTTTGGCAAGGTGTCATAATTTTTCCTGTATTTTTCAAGTCTGTGGCATGGTAGGATCTCATCTGGCGAAATCCTCTAGCTCCTCCTGAAACAAAAACCGCTGAGTAGGCTGATGCACAGCAAGATTGGATTATCAGTTTCAGTCTAGTAGGTTAGTGAGTAATATTTATGCTACAGTTGCCCTAGTATTTTTGCAAGCTGTTTCAACATCTGCTTTGGAAACACTGCAAATACTGCCACTGTCCCATGGAAGATATTAGTAGGCTGGAGTCTGTGCTGGTATCATGGAAGTGTGCTCATTTATCTTGGCTGAGCATCTAGCCCGTGGATGAAATTCTGGCAAATGTTAACTACAATTTCAGTTTGCAGAGCAGTGGGTTTTCTTTATAAAAGTCTTTCTTGTGCAATTGGTAGGAAATTTCAATATGGCCACACTCTGAGTTCCTTAGTTTCTGTGTAAACCTGGAGTGAATTCTGAAGATGTCTGTAAGTTGCCCTGTATTAACTTCAGCATTACAGTGATGAGGATCCAGCCTGCTGCCTCTGTTGGTAATTTTCCTGGTATGTCACTGGTCATATGAGTTTTTGTTTGAAGGGATTGCCCTTTTCCCAACTGTTTCCCTGACAGGTGGATTCTGTAGTTACTTTGAAGTACCCCAAATCCCAGGGGATAGAACAATCAGTCTGATCATTGCAACAAGCTTTCCATTGACTGCTGGACCAGCCAGTATTTAAGCTGCCATCCACCTCCTAGGCCTTTCTTGCTGCCAGCATGTCAGCCAACATTATCCCTCCTACTCCACTGAACTAATTTGGACAATGCTGGCCTCCTGCCAGCTCGGCACTTCATCATTAACTCTCCTCTTAGAATCTCATATTTTGTGGATATCCATTTAATTCTGCCTCAGCCACTTTCATTTAAAACTCTTCAATCTTCCAAGCAATAACCTTTTTAATCTATGTGCTATAATGTTTTCTTAAGAATTTATGATTTTTCCACTCCTCTCTCCCTTCCTAGTTGTGAATTGCCATATTGGCCTGCTTATGGAAGAGTTTGCAAATAGTCTCTTGAAGGTCTTATCTTGGCCCCCTTCCTCTTCTAGAGAAAAAAAAAAAAAAGACTCAACCTTTAATGAACTTGCTGCTAAAGTAGATTAGCCATTTCCTGTTGGCAAGATTGATGATGCTATCAATGTTATTAAGTCACTAGGTATGAATTCCTCATTGTGTAAACCTCAAGTAATAAGTACCATTAGAGCTTGAGGCCATGCATCTCACTGTTGCCTTTTCCGTGTTCTTTCCTAAATGAAAAATAAATAATAAAAAGTAGAAAGGAGAGAAGCTGCTAGTTTCCAACTGTGAGGTTGCTGACTTTGGTTTTACCAGCTTCGGTCGTTTGGCTTGGTTTGGCAAATCTAGAATTGCAAACTGCTCTGGGTTGTATCTGTGTTTCAGGATTTTTGAAAAAGAATGTTGCATTATGGCTTATTATGTTTTTCTGCGTTTTTCCTTGGTTGTGAGTGTTGTTTGGCTGTCTACCAGTGAAAGAAGATTCTGGAAGCAGACTGCAGAAAAAAGATATCCAAAATGGGTTGACTTTCAAGGATTAATTCATGGGAAGGGGTCAAAGTACTTGGGAGGAGAAGAGTTATTTTTGGATGGTGATTGTTTCATCTTTTGTTGATACTTAGAGGAACATATTACGGGTACCAAGAGCTCAGTCTTCCATTCTCTATGCCCCCAGGCTGTCTGTCACACCACCAACAGTGACCTCAATTCTGAACTTCGACACCCTGTTCATTTCTCATTAAATTAATACAAAGATCCATATTAACAGTGATTCTTTCAATAAAGAAATTTTGAGGGTGATATTTTGAGTCCCAAATCTCCTATCTGGATGAGAAAAGAGTTTACATTTTCAGGGCCCTGAGCGACCTTGGCAAAAGCAGTTTTTAAATATGAAGTAAGGACGTTCATGGGCCACAGATACAGAGAAATAGATTTGTTGTTGTTGTTTAATATTTGTTCTTGTTAGATAGGTTCAAATGCTGTTTTGATTATTTGACAAAGATAAGATGAAGTTGAGTTTTCCAAGGCAAATATGTGATTTGGTGTTCCACTTCTTTGGAACTGAGTGAGTTTGGTTTTAGGGCTTGTGGGGTTTTTTTCTGTGTGTGTTTTTTTTTTTTAATTATTTTTGTTTGTTTTTGTTTTCTTTTTTTTTTTCTCCTTCTAGATGAAGGCATTAAGTCAGGTTTCTAAGATGTCTTACACTTTTAAGAGAATACTTTTTACTGGAATATTTAAAGTCAAGAGGCACTTGCTCCCTTTTCACTCTATTTAAGATATCTTTTGTATAAGAGAAAAAATCTTGAGACATGTAACCATAAAATGTCAGCCATAACGGAGTTGCACTGAGATGCAAGGAGTGAAAGGATTCCCTTCCTGAACCTCCAGTATTCCCATGCTGGAGGGGGGTGTTACTATGTCTGTATTGTGCCTTGTGCTTCAAGGCTGTTGGCTGTGCATCTCAGAAGAGGGAGCCAGAGGTGGCAAAAAGCCTGGATGTTCAGAAGGGGTGGAGAGTGTCCAAGAGTATCCATGGCCCTTTGAACACTGAACAGCTCTGTACAGGGAAGTAAAAGAATAGATGCTGCATTATTTTGGCAACCACTGTAGAGCTGCTTGTGCCTATGTGTGGTTTTAGGGTCACCATGACTTCTCCTGGTCTAAACAGAGTTTAGATCTCGGTGAAACATTTTTCTTCATCTGGAGATTTTCAGGGATTTTTAATTTTGACTTTGGATATGCATTTCTAGTTCAGGAAGATGAGCCTTACTTTTCAAAGTTTTCTTGAATTTTGAAGGTGCAACTATGAACTTCGAATCACCTTTCACGCTATTTAGCTGTGGGCATAAATGAGAGGATTTAGCCAAGGAATGACCTAATTAACAAGAAAGTGGGAGGAATCTCATTTTCCACCTTTCCATAGCTGTATCTACAACACTATATTGCCGACTGAGGTGGTCTATTTACCAATTAAGTCCCTATTTTTAGCATGCTTTTCTGCCTTTGCTATAGATAGAGTTTAAGAATAAATTTTGCTTATTAACATTCAGATCAACTGCAGAATTCTGCTCTTCACTTGTAAATGTCATAATTCTCCATATCAATATTGTTGTTAGTTAGACCTGCTGATGTGGCTGTTTCTTTGTGCTTTGCTTGTGTTTGATGTTCAGAGCATGCTATAACCAGAGCTGTACAAAGTCTGAGGCAGAATTTAAGATGTGCTGTAGTCTGACACCACCCTTGATGTGTTTTAAAGCCTGTCACCTGTGAGAATGAACTAAATGATGATGCCTTTGCTGGCAGTTGGGACAACAGGTTCTGTATGTGAGAAAAAAGAAGAGGTTTCTGTGAAAGTTCTTGCTCAAATTAATGCAGTGTGGTCTATACCAGTCACATAAAAGTAGTTGTTTGCTTTTTCTAAAACCGGTAAGGTTTTTTTATCTTCACTAGAAGGCTGACTCCTTTTCTTATTAATATACTATTTTGAAGCCCTGTGTAGGAACCATGAAAGCTGTGATAACCATAGCACTCTTTTATCATCACCACTGGTTTATCTCTCTCCTCTTCAAACCATGCAGAACATTGCAGAAAGCAAGCTCTGGGGGTGGTAAAGGTTTTCCTGGGATGGTGTTTTGTACACTATATAGTTATTTCTGGAAAAGTGGAGCATGTACCATGTGGAAATGAAGCTAAGCAATCATAAACAAATATAATTTGTTTGGCAGAACATATTATACCAATACCTCCTTAGCTTATAATTTTCCAGATTAATCTTGAAGCATAGGGAAGGACACCTTGACGAGGAAACCAGATTTCCTAACTTTCTTTTCCCCTTTCTACTCAAATCTCAAAATATTCTGCAAAATATCAAGTAGACTTCAGGTTAACCTCATGAACGCATAGCATTTCTTCTTCACGTCTCAGCAAACTTTTTATCAACAAGAAGCAGCTTAGCACAAAGCTTCTGGTAGCCTGCAAACCTGATTCACAAGAACAGACCCGTACCTCTGTAAGGACTATAAGAGTTAGACCATCATCTGTTCCCCAGTAAACAACATTAAAATTGTTACTGAGTTCTGTCAACTTCTATTTGACACTTTAGGCAGTATAAAAATATTGTGGACTTAGGAAATTTTGAGATAAACAGGAAATCAGACCTTTGGCACTAGCAAGTAGTCCTGAAAATCTGCAAGAAGTATGCTGCTGGTGCAAAAGAAGCATGGAGGGAGTTCATAGTAATAGACAACAGGGTCTCAACCAAGGAAACCGTCACAACACACAGGTTGCACATAGAAAAAGCACTATGAAGATGTTACAACCAAAACACTGTTTTAAATCCCAAATATCAGAATGAAGTGTCCACGGAAACTGAATTTTCTACCATTACTTTAGTCACAGTGTAAGGCAGTGGTGCAGAGCCATTCAAACCTTTTTCCACCTCTCTGAGCCCTACTGCAACAGCATTAGGGCCACAAAGGCCTATTTCACTCCTTGCTTCACAATTAAAATCTGATCAGCAATGTACATTTCAGTGACGAGATATGGTGGAGAACAGAAATCATAAGAAAGAGTAAAATAGCATATTCTAAGGTTTATTCTTCTGACAGTTGCAATTATCTGATCTAGCTTGTGAAGAACCACAATGGTAACCCTCGACTCCTATGGAAAAAAAGAAGTGAAGAATCTTGATCTCACTCCTGTTGAAAATGGCAGTGGGTCAGGTTTCCAATGGAATTTGTATTACAGGTGAATATCTTCCAGGAGAAAGACAAAATTGGAAAACAGAAAAATTATGGAAGAAACAAACTTTGTTTTATGTGAGGAAGCATTAGAATTTGAAGACATGCAAAGATCCATAGATTTCAAAATCATGTGCTATTTTAAGACTCACTAGTGAACTTCTGCATTGGGTTGATAACTTTTGGAGGAAGGGCAATATCCTTTTCTTCTTTCTAATTTTTGTTAGCTTTTCTTTACTCCTTTACTCCTTCCCTCCTTTGGCTCCTCAGACTTTTTTCCAGTAAACCCTCCTCAATTGAAAATGCAGCTGTTCTCTTTTGCCTATGCCACTTCATTCACCTCTTTTCATAACACTCTTGTTGCTGATCTTTCAATACTGAATTTTAACTATGGAAAGCATTTGAGAAAGATAAATGCTGCTTTTTTCCAGCATTATTATTAAAGAATTTTAGTAGACAGGGCTGCTTTCTAGCAGTACAATCTTCAGCTACAAGCTTGCTTCTGCAAGATCTCAACAAATTTAATAGAAACATAACCACAAGGAACAGGGGTTACTTAAGTTCTGTTTCTGTAGCCAGCAAAGCTTTCTTTATCTCTGGGGTAAGCAGAGGGTTGACTGTGAACATGTTAAAAGTCCATGGTGTATCAAACTGTCCCTTTTCCTCTTTCAGTAACTCTTTCACCTCTACATCTATATTCCACACACCCCTCCCCCTTATTTTTTTCACCATTGTTAGTATCTCTGGTACACTCATGTATTTTAAATTCGGTGTGGAGTGGGAATGTGTTTCTTGAATTGCAGGTCCTTATAGCACTTTCTCTGTTGTGCTTCCATGCAGCATGTCCATCAACTTCTGCTTACATTTATGCTGCTTGGCAGCAAGGGGTTATTTTGGGATTTGCTACAGACTTCAGCTATAGGCAACCAACTTTCTAGAGTTCCTGTAAGCATAGGTATTTGGGGTATTTGTCTGAGGCCAGTGAAAAAGGAAAACAGATCGTGCTATAACCGGTATAGTGTTCTTGTAGGGACTCATAAATTCATCAATACCAGGTCCTTCTGCTTTCCTTCAGGATTAGAATACTGCAGCTGGAAGAAATCATATTTTCAAGGGCTTTCAGCTCCAATGGATAGAGATTATCAGTAAGTTTTCAAAAACTTAATTGACAAAGATCCTTCATGTTAACAGAAACATTCTTGTCTTAATTTCAGATTCACCAAAGTAACAAACATGGTCTTCTGAAGCAGGGTCAGCAAAGAACTTTGCTAATAATTCCAGAAGGTTTTGCTCTTTGTTACTCTATTGAGGCTTTGAGCAACCTGGTTGTGGCTTTGAGCAACCTGGTCTAGTGGAAGGTGTCCCTGCCCATAGTAGCTGGGGTGGAACTAGACGGTCTTTAAGGTCCCTTCCAACCCAAACTATTCTATGATTCTGTGATTCTATTATTTTTTTCTAGGAAGAAACACCAGGCAATCAAGAATCAACAAACAATATCCTCCAGTTAATGGGCATGAGTTTCTAGCTATGTTTTTAGGTATGAGTATGGGCTTCTAAAGAGTCTGACATGGCTGATCACATACTTGCCATGTATCCTCCTTTCTGTTTCTTCACATTCTGATCCATGTATCCTTTTATCGTCACTGTAGCTACTGGCGGAACTACTCACTACTTTTTTTTTTTTGTTTACTTAGAACATAATATCTTTATTTATCTTCTCTTCTCAACAGCTGTTTTAGTAGCTGCCTAAGACAGTTATTATTTATTAGATTTTTATCGATGATAATATGCCCTATTAAAAAAACCCCAAAAAACCAAACCAACCAACCAACCAAAAACCAACACCCCCCCCCCCCCCCCCCTTTCAAACCCACAAACTCTAATAGAACTATATCCTGTACTGATAGATTTTGCTTTTCACAGAATCGTAAAACAGGCCAGGTTGGAAGGACATCAGAAGATTATCTGGTCCATCCTTTTTATAAAATAAAGTCACAGTTATAATTTCTGATGTCTTCTAGAAAATTTAAGAATGTATGCATTTTAATCCATCACTAGTTAGTATTTGGTCAGACTAACAACTTCAGCATTCTCTTTACCACCTAATAATGGCCATAGTTGTAAAATGTAGAGCTACAGATTAATTCCACTGCAAAGGTAACAAAACGTTCCAAAGAAGGGAAAAAGTAATGTAATTTATCTAAATATTGAAGAGTTCAGGGGAAGGAAATACAGGATGCATAGCAGAATATCTAGTTTAAAAGTTGTTAGTCTGGGAATGACAGACCGTATTCTTCCATGGAATAATGTAAAATAATGTTGACTGTTTCAGAATTAGGACCTAACGTTTTAATAACTGTTCGGTTTTCTCTTTGTGAATGACTCTCTTACATTCTGATAATATCACTGTCTTTGCTCGCTAGTGCTTCTGTAAAGATTTTTGCTAATACATTAGAAAACAGAAAATCTGACAAATATGCTTTCAAGGAATAGTCTAGTCAAGATTTTCATTTTCTCTTCACTTTCCACCGTATTTCTCCCACACTTGATTTTGTACAGCTAACCTCATCTTTTCATTTTCTCTTCACTTTCCACCGCATTTCTCCCACACTTGCTTTTGTACAGCTAACCTCATCTGAGCTATATTACGAAAGCATTCCTATCAAGATTCAAAAGAGGGTATTGTCTCACTTAAAAATTACATATAGAAGGAACAGCAAACTCACCTTTGAAAGCTGTGAAATACTGAAATGATGTATTAATTAATTTTGTAGCATTTGTACTGTATGTTCATGTTATTAAAAACTGCATTGTAATAGAGATAAGACTTTCATTACTTTAATTATCACTTTTTTTTTTGTTGTTTTAAATGGTCCCCACTCATCACCGTGTAAGTGATCTCTAAACAAATAGGGATTCACCATTCTATCTTACCCTTATTACTTAATGCTTGGCCCATGCCCTCTGTATGACATGTCACTCAGACTGCCCTCTAGAGAAACAGACATTAATTTCTGTATGGATTGAGTGCTTCTTAACTATTAATGAACCAACTTGCATAACACACTGCAAGAAGTGATTGTGACATTCTTGTGTTACAGTTGTAGATAGCAAAGCATGGGCAGTTCAAGACAAAAATGTTCCACTTTGGGAGTTTTCCTAATGTAAAATTAATAAGATTCAAATGATGGTTTGTTTTATTTCCAGAGTACATAATATGAGATAACTTTTTATGTCTCACCATCCATTGACTGCTACACCATTTTTGTAGAACAGACATTCATAACTCAAAGGCTTACATGACGATGGATGGACACACTGCCATCACTGGTGTAGCTGTGATCACTGTGACAAAGACATTTGCACATCATTGCTTTGATATGGTGCAAGAGAAACCAGGTGCAGAGTCCAGTTCTCAAACACTGTGTTCAGGCACTCTTTCTATAGTTCTCCCTCATTCATCATTCACCTGCAAACTTGAGAAAAAGTTAAGAGCTCTGTGTTCAAACATCTTATTCACTGCAGAGTTCTGCTTATGCCCAACAGGCCTGGTGAGGAGTATGTTCATGTCAGTAAAGGCCTACATCCAGCTAAGTAAATAACTGGGTTAGATATGAAGGTGTTTTGTGTCTTATGTATCTTCTAGAGAAGATAATGTCCTTTCCCCTCTGCAGTGGCAGGAACCTAAGGGCTTCAGAAGCAGCTTGCCTTCAAGCAGAGGGAAAACAGATTAGGCGTTCAAGCCATGATAACCAAGAGCTTGGTGTTCACTTTCCTTTTTTCTCCCCACACACTGATTTAGTTAAGAAATCTAAGGATACTATGGCTATAGCCTCCACTACCGCCCAGCATGGATCCTGGTCATGTAGTGTGGAAACAGCCATGTAATTGAAGGGCAAGAGCCTGCACACAACTACT